>NC_041389.1:293969335-293969633 GCF_002162155.2 Triticum dicoccoides
GCAAATTGACCGGAGGGGGCCGTCGGATCCGGAGGTTGAAGACGGCGCGTTGGCGGCGATGCAGGGCTTCCGGAGGGCCGTGGATCGGTGGGGAGGAAGAGGGGGTCGAGGCGGAGCTCCTGGGTGCATCGGCGAGGCTAGGGGTGGCCGGTGGCCATGAGTACGGCGACGATGACGGCGAGCTCCGCTCGATGGTGTGCGCGAGAGGGAAGCAGAGGAGGGAATGGGGTCCAGGGGGAGAGAGGAGAGGTGCAGGGGGCGAGGGGGAGTGCGTGGCTCCCTCGGGTGCCTCCAGCGA
>NC_041389.1:293969643-293977670 GCF_002162155.2 Triticum dicoccoides
CCTCTGCCTACTGGCAGAGGAAGACGACAGGGGGGGGGGAGTAGCGGTGGCGGGCTGGGCTGGCCAGGTGGGGGAGCTGGGCCGGCTGGGCTGGACAGGTAAGCGCCAGGTAAGTCTTCTGCTCTGTTTTATTTTTTTCTTCTGTTTTGTTTAATTTATTTTGCCACTGTTTTGAATTTAGAATAATTCAAACAATGCCAAAACTCCTCTGAATATTTTATATTGCTAGATGGACTTTTCCAAAAGCTTATAAAAATATTTCAGGGGTATTTGAAATTATATTCTAGTTATATGAATATAATTCAAATTCAAATAGCTAATTAATTAAATCCAAAGTCCCAAAAATAATTCCTTAAAAATGTTCAATATTTTGGTTGGGACCAGAACCCTTACCAAAAATTATCAAACATTTAAGAAGAGCATTTTTGGAGCAATGAATGAGATTTCTAGGGTTTTTGCCCCTCTTTTATTTAAGTTTTTGAGGCTTCCAAAATTCCTCAGTTCAGGTTTCAAAAATTTAAACATGATGCTCAGATGGAAGCAGGCATAGGACAGGCCAGAACTAGTGATGTGACAACTCACCCCCACTAAACAAAAATCTCGTCCCGAGATTCAAGTGTAGGGTAAGGTGAAGGGGGAACGCAAACTAGCACAATCTTCACGATCCAGTTGCACTTCAAATGGACGTTGATTCGTTCACCATCATTGTCTCGAAGTCTTTCTCTGAGAACTCCAACTATCATGACAACGAGAGGAAGGAAAGACCCTAAAAGAATTGTTCTTCTCGAAGGTCGAACAACTCAGGATTAACCCACGGAATGAGACATAGCAACATCTCTCGAGCTGAGAGACGAAGCACACCTCTAGAGGGATGGAGTGGAACGAATGACGGAGGTTTACTAGGTAGACAACAATTCCACACCTAAGAAGGTGGTAAACAATTGTCAACGTAGCGAGGAGTTGAATTGCCATGATACCATAACGATGCACCTTAGGGAAGGTGACTTGTAGATATATCCCCTTAAGTGGCAAAAAGAATTACTTTTGATTCAGAGATCATTGAAACTCTTTAAACCAGCCTAAGAAAATTCTCAAGCGATTGTTTGGAGGGGGTCGGTAGAATGGCATACTCAAACTTGGATGATGTGGATTACCTTGTTGAAGACAACGCAATGGATGAATTTGCTTATCACCGGAAATGGAAGAGAACCATGGTAGAATGGCACATTGGCGGTGCAAGCTGGGAACAAAATGCAAATGATGGGAATGATTCTGGTAACTAGGGAAGAACCCAACAGTAGAGAGTGGATTCACTGTTTGAATAGGTCATAGCATTGCCGAGGAAACTGAGAGCAAACCCAGTTAGTGCCAATGGTAACACGTAGCGCTTGTGCGTGCTCTCAAGAACTTGAGCATTTCCATATTCATCAAGGTTTTACTAACATCCGTGTCAAGGATCCTGGCAACACAACTTGCTACCATGATGAATGATGATGGATGATGCAGATGCAAAGGAAGATAACACTTTCTCAGATTTCATCTTAGCGAGGCCAAGGAAATAAAATCTGGATGATCGACCGAGAGACATTTAGCACTCCGCTTCTAATGTTCTCCTTGACGTGCTAGTGTAACCCATTCATAGATATGGTTTGATATCTAGAACATCAAGTAAAAGGTCGGACTTCGGGATCTCAGAAATCCATAGGGGCAACTAGGGAGTAAACCCTACGAAATCCCTATGGGGAGGTGGCCAACTTCCTCAATCAAGATATTATAATAACAGGTCTTCCGGCTAGGTGTGTTGGCCACGACATCTACTTTACCGGTTTCCAAGGATCGATATTATAGTTCTTGGGGAAATGTTCCAACCATCATATCTGCCTGAGATTCAGATCTGGTTGGTGTCAGGATATTTCAGACTCATCGAGTCTAGGAAGAAGAATGAAAGTTTGCAACACAAATCGATGAGATGACGTTGCGGGATTCTCGAGAGATGAACTACGATAGCAAGCTCCAAAACATGAGCTGGTTCTGCTACAAACATGTGAACACGTTGTCCCAGACAAGCATGCCCACATGGTAGTCTTACAATAAAACACTACCGAGTTCTGGTTGGGAACCATCAGCGAGGATATCGAAGTTTTGTACAAATCCGTCTGGTACCTTCGGGACTAGCACTTAGAACTTATTAATCTTGAACAAATCAATCAGTGGTTTGGTGTGCTAGGGACACATATAGAATGGAGGTTGCAAGTCTCCAGACCACAGAATACTTCGCACGTATGCATGACTGATTTGGGATGATTCCAAAGGAAACAACATTGACTTTCTCGAATCCACGGCGGCAACTTGCATCAAATGCACATGAACTGGAGGAAGTCACTTCTTACATCCGAACATATGCTTCATGAACTAGCATGAAGAAATGCTTTCAAAAGTTTCCAACACTAGCTTAATGTTCAACAAATCATGGAGGGAATAAGGATGTTGTCAATGGGCTCAACAACAATTCATCCGGGTTTCCTTTTAAAAGGAATTCCATAGTTAAGTGAACACGGTGATAGCATTGGTCAGACCAAAAGATATAATGGTGTATACTCGAGGGATCAACCACGAGTAAGACAACATTACGAATATCGTTGGTTCTGGTCTGATTGGATGATAGCCCATACTCCAATCAAAGGTTGGATAAAATGATAGGTCCATTAACTGATCACGAGGTTCAGTCGATGAAAATATCAATTTTCTTCAACACACGCACATACACCGAAAGATATCCCTTAACATGAACTAAGTCAGACAGGCTTTTATCTTCCAACTCCCCAAGTTGTTGTTTGGCTTAACCAACTAGCTCAGGGGTATCTAACACCGATTCTTGGAGAGAAAGTGGTTCACAAGAAACCAACTTGATCACGAGCTCAACATAACAGTCAGGTGACAGCCTGGTGATACTTTCGAGAAGATATTCGGAAAATCACGAACCACCGATATGTTACTAAGCTCGAGAACAATCTCGCTTTTGAGGGCAAGACGATATGATCAAATGAGTGAGGACTTGACAAAATCCTAACTCATCAATCGAAGTGTGCACCAGGAAGATGGACAAGGTAGCACGATCAATCTTAGAAGGATGATTCAAAAGCCAACACGCTAAGAATGAAATTATTGTCCTTTAACTACCAAGCAACGAGGTTGCTGGGAGTATTGATTTCACACACCACGATTCACTTGTCGGCATTCCGGTTACAATAACACAGGAACCGAGGAATGAACAATGATGGCAAGAAGTATCACTGTACCAAGAGTTCATAGGATGGTGTGCAATTCCTATAACAATCTCGATATAAAATATGTAATACTCCAAGGTAGAACAGAGCAAAAGCTGAATTGGCATTTTGATCTACGGAGCACAACTTCTTTGACCCAATCCTGGATATGGAAGAGGTACTGGAGTTTGTTTCTCCTAGTCACTCAAGACAGAATGGCTTGACGGACCACAAGAGTAATAGGCCTCGATACACGAATGCACGCATACTCTTGACTATCAATTGACAGACGAAGGTCAGTAGACAACTAAAGCGGGACAACTCAAAGGAACATATAACTTTCTGAGTTGTGGATGCATAGATTAGTATGTCGAATCAGGTTCAACAGGTTTCTTCCAGATAATCCATGCGGGAAGGTGGAACTAGCAGAGTCATAACATAGAATCGAGAACTCATCAAGAGTTCTGGTTGTGATCTTTTGGTTCAAAGAACTTCTGCCATAAACGGTTCATAGTATTTGGAAGAAGGAAAAATACCATGGACCTCGAGGACTAATGCAAAAGTTATTAATATCCTAAAGGAACTAGCAAACCCTATCAACATGAAGTAAGTAGAGTGAATCTCGGGTTCAGAACCCAGGAGTAGAATGCCTACTACTAAGTAGCATCACGGGATGCTTTCGAGAATGATGGCCAGAATCATCACACTGGGAACACAAATCATGGCTAAATTACTAGATGATCCCCTAAGACACCTAGGGTCATAATAATATCTCCAACATATATGTCAAGGTAACGGAGTACCTCAACTCACCGATTAGTGTGGTTAATCTGGCCCAAAGGAACATCGGAACGGGAGGAAGGGATTTTGCAAATGCTTCAGACTATTTAGAAACCTGAGATGACTCGGACAGCATAACGGCTGTAAATGCTCAAAAATATTTGAGACAATCACAAAAAAATGGTGGCATAACCACTCAGAAGCACAATATCAAGGTTTCGAGATCAACAATTAACATACGGAAGCAGTAAAAACATGAACAGAGGCTTAAGTCCAAAAATCTTATAAGTCTACGGATTAGTAACACGTGATCCTGATGGAAAGAAGAGATAGCCTAGTTCTTAATCCCCGTAGAAGAGAAGATGATGACTCAGATCAGAAGGCCATGAGGTATAAGGAGTAAAAGAGCCTTACGTTCCATCCCACAATCAATTCCCCTACATATATCTAAAGAATTTCTAGACTCAACATCGACCAGTTTGGCTTGGTAATCCTACAGGCAGTCAAGCTCTGATACCAACACTGTCAGGACCCCGACTCAATGCCACATCGATCTAGCATGTAACACCTCATATCACTTTGCGGCCTCATGCACGGTATTCCCACGGGTGTCGCATTACCTTTGCCCGGGACCGTTTGCGCCTTTTGGCACACGTATATGACAGTGTCGCTAGCATCCATAAGATAAGGAGCCCGGGCTGACATGGCTAGTCGTAAACCCAAAGTGGCACAAACTTACGGGGACAGGCATCCATGACCCAGCATCGAACGTGTCGGTCATCAGCGAGTGAATCCAGGCTGTAGCACTGGGCTAGCAGGACTCCGGTGAACCGGGCTGTAGCGGGCTAACAGGACTCCGGTATTCATCGCGTGACATTTCCCCGAAGGGACAGACACAGGAACGAAGAAGGACCCATGCCGGCCAGCCTAAGTGTTCCGGAGCAGCAGCAAGCTACCATGGCTCAGTGGAAACACTAGGAGACATTTCCCGGTAAGAGAGGCTACTAAGGATAAACAACTAGATGGCCAGATCCCACACATACGAAGCATTTCAATAACATACACACAATATGCTCGATATGTGCAAATACAACATGGCATCACAACATGACTCTACGACACAAGTAAATATTCAATAGGCTCCGAGGAGCGAGATATTACAAACATGGGTCTCATGACCCAACAATCAGAGCATACAAGTCAAAGCACAAGCGGAAGCTATCATGTCTGGGTACAGACATCTATAAATGAAAAAGGCTGAGAAGCCTGACTATCTATCAGATCCTGCCGAGGCACAAGATCGTAGCTGAGGTAACAAGCTAAACGTCGAAGACCACGCGGAATTACTAGTGAGACTGAAGTCTCTCTGCAAAAACATAAAATAGGCAAACATGAGTACAAATGTACCCAGCAAGACTTACATCAGAACTAACTACATATGCATCATTATCAACAAAGGGGTGGTGGGGTTTAACTGCAGCAAGCCAGCTTTGACTCGGTGGCTATCCTAAACTACGACTGCAATGTAACTCTTTTGAGGTGGCGCACACGAGTCCACATATTCACCATATCAATACACCACTATGGATCCGCTCCCGTATCCCTACGAGAACGCCATCCATAGCACTCACGCTTATCTTGCGTATTTTAAAGTATCCACTTTCACTTGTCTATGAACTGATATAAGCAACCCAGAAGTCCTTTTCCGCGGACACGGCTATTCGAATAGATCATATTAACCCTGCAGGGGTGTACTTCTTCACACACGCTCTCACCACTTACCGCCGTTTACACGACATGTACTCGGCAACCTTCATGCGGAAGCCCAACGTGGGTGTCGGCCACGACCTACCTAAACACTCAAGTCTCTAGTCCAGGTTTATCGCCTATTCGGGTTCCATCCATGAGGAGATCCGGGCGGAGTTTCGCTCACAGCCCCAAACGATGTGAACAGGGTTCCCGAGATACCAAACAGGCATCCGGTACACCGTGCCACGTGCCTACCGCATCACAGCCCACCCCTACGGTCAGCGCTGCGCACGGCCTCCAGCATACTACAAACACCAGAAACTACTTGCAACTCCTGGACAGAGGACAAGGGTGATCAAGAAGCCGAGAGGGTCCATTGGTTTCGGGCCCAATGCATGGTAGTAGCTGAATCATGGATCACAAATACAGAACTCAGTTCCTGAGGATGGCTTCAATGAGACAACCCACCATGTACTCCTACATGGCCTCTCACCACTACCTTTACCAAATCGTATTCACACACTTAGCTCACACACAGTAGGACATGTTCACACGCCTCTGATTCATCCTCGATGAATCAGACCTGACTCAACTCTAAGAAGTAGCAGGCATGACAAACAAACATGAATGAGTAGGCACAACAGGGTTCAAACAACTCCTACTCATGCTAGTGGGTTTCATCTAATTACTGTGGAATGACAGGTCATGCAGAGGATAAAGGGGTTCATGCTACCGCAGTAAGTAACAGATGAATCGATGTTGTCCTAATGCAGTAAAAGAGAGCAGGAGCGAGAGAGTGGGATTTTATCGGAATGAACAAGGGGGTTTTGCTTGCCTGGCACTTCTGAAGATAACATTGAGTCTTCATCAGTGTCAACGATCACAACGTCGGAACATCGTCTACCGGGAGGGAACAGATACCGGCAACAAGGAAGAAATACAATCAATGCAATGCACAATATGATGCATGCTCATGACATGGCAATATGAATGTGTTTTGAGCCAATGCAACTAGCAACAGATTAAATGAAGTTGGTTTGAATACAAGATTCAAATTCAAACTCCATATGTGATTATTTAAATGCCCTTTAATTGATTTGTGCTAAACAGCAGCTATAAGTTGTTCTAACATGCATGAAAATGGTACAGATGGATTCCTTGAATTTTTCTGATAATTTTTCATATATAAATTATTTAATTTGGAGTTACGGTTAATTTTCTATGATTTATTGAAGTTTTAGCTATTTTTTGAAATTTCCTGATTATTTTAAAATAAACTAAGTTCCAGAAAAGGAATATTGCGTCAGCATGACGTCATTCTGACCTCAGCAGAGTCAACAGGGGCTGG
This sequence comes from Triticum dicoccoides, assembly GCF_002162155.2. NCBI lineage: Eukaryota > Viridiplantae > Streptophyta > Magnoliopsida > Poales > Poaceae > Triticum > Triticum dicoccoides. Next base: position 293,976,787 of record NC_041389.1, read on the forward strand.
TCCGGGTCAAACCTGACCAGTGGGGCCCACTGGTCAGTGTCTCAGGTCTGGATTGAGTGAATGACAGGTGGGACCGGTCAACGATGACTGGGCCAGAGTCAAAGCTGACACGTGGGGTCCACGGCACTAACACTAATTTAACAGAATAATTATATTAACCTAATTAAGCGTAGGGGCCCACATGGCAGTGGCTCTGGGGGTGTTTAGCGGGGTTATTAGCACTAATTAACCGGCGCCACGTTACAGGTGACGCCGGCGACCACAGCAGCGGCGGGAACTCGCCGGAGTTGGTCGAGGCGGCGCTACAGGCTGCGGTTGGGCACCCTGAGGGCACCAGGAGGGAGCCCGTGCTCCCGCGCGTCTAGGTGCGCACGCAGCGGGGCACAGGGAGGCCGGGGTCGACGGCGGCGACCAGAACGGCGGCGGCCGGAGCTACGGGTTCGAGCGGCGCGGGGCTGCAGCTTCCAAATGAACAAGCTAGGCGGTTGGGAAGCATCTGCGGGACGTGTCGAACTCGTCCAGGTGCTCTTCATGGTCAGCGGGGGTCGCTAGCAACGGCGAGCTTCACGGCGGCGGCGGCGAGCTCTCGGCCATCACAGAAATAACGGCTAGGGGATGCAATTGATGGTGGGGAGAGGGGGAGAACGAAGAGGAGCTCACAGCGGTGAGGGGGAGCAACTCGGTGTAGCCGGGGACGTGCTGAGGCCGCAAATTGACCGGAGGGGGCCGTCGGATCCGGAGGTTGAAGACGGCGCGTTGGCGGCGATGCAGGGCTTCCGGAGGGCCGTGGATCGGTGGGGAGGAAGAGGGGGTCGAGGCGGAGCTCCTGGGTGCATCGGCGAGGCTAGGGGTGGCCGGTGGCCATGAGTACGGCGACGATGACG
>NC_041389.1:293978007-294031964 GCF_002162155.2 Triticum dicoccoides
CCTCTGCCTACTGGCAGAGGAAGACGACAGGGGGGGGGGAGTAGCGGTGGCGGGCTGGGCTGGCCAGGTGGGGGAGCTGGGCCGGCTGGGCTGGACAGGTAAGCGCCAGGTAAGTCTTCTGCTCTGTTTTATTTTTTTCTTCTGTTTTGTTTAATTTATTTTGCCACTGTTTTGAATTTAGAATAATTCAAACAATGCCAAAACTCCTCTGAATATTTTATATTGCTAGATGGACTTTTCCAAAAGCTTATAAAAATATTTCAGGGGTATTTGAAATTATATTCTAGTTATATGAATATAATTCAAATTCAAATAGCTAATGAATTAAATCCAAAGTCCCAAAAATAATTCCTTAAAAATGTTCAATATTTTGGTTGGGACCAGAACCCTTACCAAAAATTATCAAACATTTAAGAAGAGCATTTTTGGAGCAATGAATGATATTTCTAGGGTTTTTGCCCCTCTTTTATTTAAGTTTTTGAGGCTTCCAAAATTCCTCAGTTCAGGTTTCAAAAATTTAAACATGATGCTCAGATGGAAGCAGGCATAGGACAGGCCAGAACTAGGGATGTGACAATTCTGCAATATCCTCTTCAACGGAAAGCGAGTGACAACTGTGATCTCATGTGCTTGAAAGTAATGGCGCAGCTTCCTCGAGGCCATGAGAAGGCCGAAAAGCAATTTCTGCACACCAGAGTACCTTGACCTAGCCTCCTGCAGAAGGGAACTGACAAAGTAAACTGGGCGCTGCACCATTTTCTTCTGCACCTCCTTTGTCTGCGCAGATCCATCCTTGTCGGGACCAGAACTTGTCGGGGAAGCCCTCTGCTTGTCGCTCGACGTACTTGCCGTGGTAGCTGGCTCATCATCCGCCTCCCTCTCTACTACTAATGCAGCACTAACCACTTGATTGGTTGCCGCTAGATACAGCAACAACTTGTCTTGTGGCTTAGGTGCGACAAGTATTGGAGTGGAGGACAGGTATCTCTTCAAGTCCTGCAGCGCAGCCTCCGCTTCCGGAGTCCATTTCATTGGTCCTGCCTTTTTCAATATTTTGAAAAATGGCAGGGCGCGCTCAGCAGACTTAGAGATAAACCTGCTGAGAGCAGCCACGCAGCCGGCAAGCCTTCGCACATCCTTGACGCGCTTCGGTGCTTCAATCTGCTCAATGGCCTTGATCTTGTCGGGATTGGCTTCAATCCCCCGCTGAGATACGAAGAACCCGAGAAGCTTGCCGGAAGGGACTCCAAACACACACTTCTCGGGGTTGAGCTTGAGGTTGATCTTACGCAGATTTGCAAAGGTCTCATCCAAATCTTGGATCAGAGTTGCTCTGTCTTTGCTCTTGACCACTATGTCATCCATGTAAGCTTCTACATTTCTGTGCAACTGTGGCTCAAAAGCTTCGTGAACTACCCTTGCAAATGTTGAACCAGCATTCTTTAGTCCGAAAGGCATCCATACAAAACAATATGTGCCACATGGAGTGATGAATGCGGTTTCCTCCTCATCCTCTTCTGCCATGAAGATCTGATGATATCCTGAGTATGCATCAAGAAATGAAAGCAAATCACATCCTGCCGTGGAGTCGACAATCTGGTCAATGCATGGAAAGGGAAATGGATCTTTGGGACAAGCTTTATTAACATCAGTGAAGTCAATACAAAGCCTCCATTTTCCGTTCGCCTTGTGCACGACTACAGGATTGGCCAGCCATGTAGGATGGAGCACTCCTCTGACAAGGCCTGTTGCTTCCAACTTCTTGATCTCTTCTGCGATGAATTCTTGGCGCTCCACTGCTTGCTTTCTGACTTTCTGCTTGACGGGCCGCGCGTGAGGACAGACGGCAAGGTGGTGCTCAATTACTTTCCTGGGAACACCGGGGATGTCAGACGGTTGCCATGCAAACACGTCGACGTTCGCCCGCAGGAAAGCAACGAGCGCGCTTTCCTATTTAGGGTCAAGCGTGGCACTGATGGTGAAAGTACCACCAGTGCCGTCCTCCTTGGCGGACACCTTCTTGGTCTCTGGCAGAGCTGCCTTCGCCTTCTTACACTTGCCGGTGGAGCTCGATGGTGCGTCCTCGACGGTAGCGCAGCACTCCGAAGAGGTGCGCTTGCTAGAGTGGGCATCAGAGCTCTTGCCGGACTTGGTCTTCTTCTTCCCCTTGGGAGCTTCAGCGGCAAGTGTCTTGCGATCTGCTGCGGCTGCTGCTTCCCGGTAGATCTTGTCGGTACAGATAAGGGCATCTTTCTTGTCGCCAGGGACAGAGATGACACTTAACGGACCTGGCATCTTGAGCATATTGTATGCATAATGAGAGGCTGCCATGAACTTGGCGAGCGCTGGACGGCCGAGTATCCCATTGTAGGGCAATGGGAAATCAGCAACGTCGAAAGTGACTTTCTCTGTCCTGAAATTCAGCTCGCTGCCAAATGTCACTGGCAACGTGATCTTCCCCTTCGGCTTGCTCCTTCCCGGATTGATTCCTTGGAATGTGCTGGTCTCTTCGAGCTCGCTGTCGGGGATCTGGAGCTTCTGGAGTACCGCGGAGGAGATCAGGTTCAAGCCGGCCCCGCCGTCAACCAGCATCTTTGTGACCTTGAGGTTGCGGATAGTTGGTAAAACCAACATCGGCAAGCACCCGACCGCAGTTATGTGATCAGGGTGGTCCTCAATGCCAAAGATGATAGGCGTGCTGGACCACTTCAGAGGCTTGCGTGACTCAACTGGTGGTTCTGCTGCATTAACTTCCCGCACCCACTGTTTGAGCTGGCGGTGCGAAGTATGCAGAGAAGCACCGTCGTCAACGCACAGAACCTCTGTTGCTTTCTGAAACTCCTGCTCGTCGGCCTTGTCATCATCCATATCCTCATCTTCGTCTTCATCTTCATCCTTGTCGCGGCCGCGGGGAGGCCTGTCTCCTTGCCGCTGCTTGGCCTTGCCGCGGCGTCCTCCCCGGCCGGGACGCTTCTTGACGGATCCACCAGTACCTTCCTGGGCCTTCTCCTTGTCGCGTCGCTTGTACTCAGCTTTCTGCTGCTCAACAAGCTGCTCGACCTTCTTGCAGCTCTGGAGATCGTGACCCTTGGTGCGGTGGATCTTGCAATATTGCTTGTCAGAACCGTCCTGCTTGTCAGCGGCCGCCACAGCCTCGCTGGAGCTACTAGCTTTGGCTTTGTCGACGCCACCTCCGTTGCCGGACTGCTCAACAGTTAGCACATCTTTGCCTTTCCTTTTTCTGTTATTCCGCCGCTGGTTTTTCCTTGCCGGGGCGACATCCTCACTGTCAGACCCCCCTGCTCCTGTGTTCTCTCCGAGGAGTTTCCTCCCTTCCTCAGCACGTGCACACTTGTCGGCCAGGGCGTAGAGCTCACTGACGTCTCTAATCTTGCACATCGCCATCTCCTCGCGCATCCTGTGGTTTCACACGTTCTGATGGAACGCGCTGATGACCGTGGCAGGGTGGACATCCAGGATGTTGCACTGCACCTGGCTGAATCTCTGAATATACTTGCGCAGGGGCTCTCCTTCTTTCTGGGCGAGCAGATGAAGATCGCTCTCTTGGCCATGAGGCTTGTGGCCGCCCGTAAAGTCGCTGACAAACTGATGGCACAGGTCCGCCCATGAGGATATGGAGTTGTCCGGCAAGTGCATGAGCCAGGATCTGACGTTGGGTTTGAGCACCAATGGGAAGTAGTTGGAAAGGATTTTGTCGTCGCGCCCCCCGGCAGCTTGCACCACGATGGTGTAAATGCTGAGGAACTCCGACGGATGCAACCGGCCATCGTACTTCTCTGGTACGTCTGGCTTGAAGTTCTTTATACTGGGCCACTGGACTTGCCGCAGCTCACGAGTGAACGCAGGACAACCTCCGCGTACGGCAAGTCGCCTGGTTCCCCTGGCGCATGCATGTCGACAGTGGGCCCAGCGCGCTGGTCTGACTGATGCCGTGCTTCTCTTCGGCGCTCGATGCGTGTACGAGCGTCTTCTTGCTGTCGTTCTTGAAGAACTTGGCGCTGATCGCGACGAGCTCATGGATCCGATGACGCTGTGGAGTCAGTGTCGAGGTTGACCCGACGAGTCGGCAATCTTGGCCTTCGGGGTGGAGAGTGCACAGTAGTCGCACCTCCACCATTCTTGTCGCCATCGGCTCGCGTCCGGCAATCTTGCCGCGGCTGCGACGCATTCGGCTGCCGTGGAGTGTCGCCGTTGGCGAAGCCGATGAGGCTCTGAATGGTGGCCCTCCAATCGTCGATCTTGTCTGCCGTTGGAGGGTAATCCAGGAGCAGTTGGGCTCAGGCCAACGCTTCTTCTGGAGTGTTTGGTGGCGGTGGTGAACGGTGCGAGGAGCGGGATATGCTCGGACTTCTAACTATGTTAGAAGGAGCAGGATCCCATCCAGGCGACCGTGTCTTGCTCGTGCCAGCAGGCTGGCGTGCGTGCTAGTCTTGAGCATCTCGAGATCCACCAGCTCGACCTTGGTCCAACGAGCGTATGGTACTACGAGTACCATGACGCTGTCGGTCTCGCGCCTCCTGAGATGGGCGCGGTGCGTGTACGGACGCCGAGGTTTGCGCGGCCTTGTCCTTGGACCTGGCGGCAGCGTGAGCTCCCTCGTCGGCGCCCGTTCCTCCGCCGGCGTCTACCCCACCGCCCGTTTGCTCCGGTGGCGGTGGGATCGACGTGGACGGAGCAGCCACCTCCGAAGCCTTCTTCTTCGGTGGCATGTCGATGAAGATGATGAAACAGATGAAGATCTGGCTCGCGTGAACGCCGGATCGGGTTCACACAACCTCGACACCCCCTACCTGGCGCGCCAAAGATGTCGCGGGGAACGAACACCTATGGGACCGGGATCCCTTTCGGTCCGGCGACGGGCGGAGATCGCACGAAGAGCGGATCGAGGCAGAACACATGAGCGATTTTACGCAGCTTCGGAGCTCTCCGGAGAGATCATACTCCTACTGCTGCTTTGTGGTTATATTATGTTCTTGCTCGAGAGAGTGGGAGTGTTCTGGTTTCGAATGAGTTGACCCCCCTCTACGTTGTGCATGGGCCTCCTTTTATAGGCTCAAGGGGTCACCGACAGGTGGCAACGCAGGCAAGGGTACAAATGTAAAAAGAGTGGTTGGTACAACTGCTTCTACAGTGGATCCTACCTAACCCTGAAGGCAGGGGACAAGAGCATTTAATGCCCGTCCGCGTCGCCCAAACAGTGCAGAAAAGCGACTGTTAGAGGCGCCACCGTTCGCCATGATGGCCATCTTGTCATCTCCGCTCGCCACCTCGCACCGCTTGGCTGCACAGCCTCTCGCCACGTGCGCCTGGAACAGTCCTGAGGCGACACGTCGACGGATGTGCTGGAGCGTGGGCGCAGAGTGGCGGCCTGCCGCGGCAAGCGCCTTGCCGCGGCCGTTGTCTTGCCGTGCCCGGAAGCTTGTCGCTCGCTGGGTCTTGCCGGGACGCGCGACACGTCATGGCAAGTTCCTTGAAATGACTTCGTTGGCCTTCCCGGCAAGCTCCTCTTGCCGGGGTCTTGTCCTTCCCGGCAAGCTCCTCTTGCCGGGGCCTTGTCTTCTCGGTTAAAACACTTTGTTCTTGAATGGCTCCAATAGGAACTACGGAGGATCTTGGCGGTCACCCAGCAAGCCTTGCCGCGGGGCGCTGCGACTGCCCGTGCACAAGTTCGGGATAGTAAGGTACCCCTACTTTAGTACACCGACATCCTACAAGTGCCTAGAGCCTATATCATGCACTAGAATTGCTTGGGACCTCATAAATTTAACATGCAAGCTCAAGAACATGGTCACCTATGCAGCAAGAATTTGCAATGAATAAAGCACTAGAACAAAAACTAATTGGACCAATGGAGGAGTCACATACCAAGCAACAATCTCCCAAAGCAGTTTTGTTAATGGAGCTTTGAACAAGGAGATCGAAAATCACAGCAAAATGAGCTAGAACTCGTGCTTGAGCTGGATGGGGATTTTTTGGGTAGAAGATGAAGTGTGTGGGTGCTGGCATAAGTGGAGGGGGGCCACCGGGGCCCACGAGACAGGGGGCGCGCCCTCCACTCTCTTGGCCTGGTGCTTGCCCCTCCTACAGTGTTTTTAGTGCCTAAAATCCTCAAATATTCCATAAAAATCATACTAAATTTGCAGGGCATTTGGAGAACTTTTTATTTTCGGGCTATTTTTTTAATGCACGGATAATTCAGGAAACAGACGGATAATACTATTTTTGCTTTATTTATTCTAAGTAATAGAAAGTAAAAAGTAGGTACAGAAGGTTGTGCCTTATAGTTTCATCCATCCCATGATCATCAAAATGAATCCACTAACAAGGTTGATCAAGTCTTGTTAACAAGCTCATTCCGAATAACATGGAACCGGAGAAATTTCGAATAACACTAAGTTACCTCAACAGGGATATGAAAATCCCCAACAATAAGAATATCATATTTTTTCTTGACAGTAGGTAGAGGAAATTCAAAACCTCCAATAATGATAGTTCGAACTTTTCCAATAGAATTGATGCTATGAACTTGAGATTGTTTCCTCGGAAAGTGTACCGTATGCTCATTACCATTAACATGAAAAGTGACATTGCCTTTATTGTAATCAATAACAGCCCCTGCAGTGTTCAAAAAAGGTCTACCAAGGATAATAGACATACTATCGTCCTCGGGAATATCAAGAGTAACAAAGTCTGTTAATATAGTGACATTTGCAACCACAACAGGCACATCCTCACAGATACCGATAGGTATAGCAGTTGATTTATCGGCCATTTGCAAAGATATTTCAGTAGGTGTCAACTTATTCAATTCAAGTCTACGATATAAAGAGAGAGGCATAACACTAACACCGGCTCCAAGATCACATAAAGCAGTTCAAACATAATTTCTTTTAATGGATCATGGTATAGTTGGTACACCCAGATCTCCAAGTTTCTTTGGTATTCCACCCTTAAAAGTGTAATTAGCAAGCATGGCGGAAATTTCAGCTTCCAGTATCTTTCTTTTGTTTGTAATGATATCCTTCATATACTTAGCATAAGGATTTAGTTTAAGCATATCAGTTAAGCGCATACGTAAGAAAATAGGTCTAATCATTTCAGCAAAGTGCTCAAAATCCTCATCATCCTGTGTTTTGGATGGTTTAGGAGGAAAGGGCATGGGTTTCAGAACCCATGTTTCCCTTTCTCTACCGTGCTTCCTAGCAACAAAATCTCTCTTGTCATAACGTTGATTCTTTGATTGTGGGTTATCAAGATCAACAGCAGGTTCAATCTCTACATCATTGTTTTTGCTAGGTTGAGTATCAACATGAACATTATTATTAACATTATCACTAGGTTCATGTTCATCACATGATTGAGTTTCAGCATCAGAAATAGAAATATCATTGGGATTCTCAGGTGTGTCTACAGTAGGTTGACTAGAAGCATGCAAAGCCCTATCCTTTTTCTTCTTCTTCTTCTTAGAAGAACTACGTGCCTCTAGATTACTTCTCTGAGAATCTGGCTCGATTCTCTTAGGGTGGCCTTCAGGATACAAAGGTTCCTGAGTCATTCTACCAGTTCTAGTAGCCACTCTAACAGCAAAGTCATTTTTATTATTTAATTCATCAAGCAAATCATTTTGAGCTTTGAGTACTTGCTCAGCTTGAGTAGCAACCATAGAAGCATATTTGCTAACAAGCTTGAGTTCATCTTTAACTCTAGCCAGATTATCACTTACACATCCTATCTCGAAAGCATTATTCTGTAACTCTCTACCAACATAAGCATTAAAACTTTCTTGTCTAGTCATAAAGTCATCAAATTCATCTAAGCATGGGATATGAAATTTAGTAGAGAGGATTTCAACTTTATCATATCTATAGAGTGAATTTACCTTTACTACCTGTGTCGAGTTATCAAGACAATGTGGTTCTTCAACAGGCGGTATATTAAGACCATGTATTTCTTCAATAGGAGGTAAATTCTTAACATCCTCAGCTTTAATACCTTTTTCTTTCATTGATTTCTTTGCCTCTTGCATATCTTTAGGACTGAGAAATAATACACCTCTCTTCCTCGTAGTGGGTTTAGGAATAGGCTCAGGAGTTGGCTTAATTGGTTCAGGAATTGCTTCAAGAATTGGCTTAGGAAGAGTCCAATTATTTTCATTAGTCAACATATTATTCAATAGTATTTCAGCTTTGTCGACTGTTCTTTCCTAGAAAACACAACCAGCACAACAATCCAAGTAGTCCTTAGAAGCATCGGTTAGTCCATTATAAAAGATATCACGTATTTCATTTTTCTTAAGAGGATGATCGGGCAAAGAATTAAGTAACCGGAGAAGCCTCCCCCAAGCTTGTGGCAGACTCTCTTCTTTGGTTTGCACAAAATTATATATTTCCTGCAAGGCAGCTTGTTTCTTATGAGCAGGGAAATATTTAGCAGAGAAGTAATAAATCATATCCTGGGGACTACGCACACAACCAGGAGCAAGAGAATTATACCAAGTCTTAGCATCACCCGTTAATGAGAACGGAAATATCTTAAGGATGTAAACATAGCGAGACTTCTCATCATTAGTAAACAGGGTAGCTATATCATTCAACTTGGTAAGATGTGCCACAACAGTTTCAGATTCAAGGCCATAAAAAGGATCAGATTCAACTAAAGTAATAATTTCAGGATCAACAGAGAATTCATAATCCTTATTAGTAACTGATGACCCACAAGTATAGGGGATCTATCGTAGTCCTTTCGATAAGTAAGAGTGTCGAACCCAATGAGGAGCAGAAGGAAATGATAAGCGGTTTTCAGCAAGGTATTCTCTGCAAGTACTGAAATAAGTGGTAACAGATAGTTTTGTGATACGATAAATTGTAACGAGCAACAAGTAACAAAAGTAAATAAAGTGCAGCAAGGTGGCCCAATCCTTTTTATAGCAAAGGACAAGCCTGGACAAACTCTTATAATAGGAAAAGCGCTCCCGAGGACACATGGGAATATCGTCAAGCTAGTTTTCATCACGCTCATATGATTCGCGTTCGGTACTTTGATAATTTGATATGTGGGTGGACCGGTGCTTGGGTGCTGTTATTACTTGAACAAGCATCCCACTTATGATTAACCTCTATTGCAAGCATCCGCAACTACAACAAAAGTATTAAGGTAAACCTAATCATAGCATGAAACATATGGATCCAAATCAGCCCGTTATGAAGCAACGCATAAACTAGGGTTTAAGCTTCTGTCACTCTAGCAACCCATCATCTACTTATTACTTCCCAATGCCTTCCTCTAGGCCCAAATAATGGTGAAGTGTTATGTAGCCGACGTTCACATAACACCACTAGAGGTTAGACGACATACATCTTATCAAAATATCGAACAAATACCAAATTCACATGACTACTAATAGCAAGACTTCTCCCTTTTCCTCAGGAACAAACGTAATTACTCACAAAGCATATTCATGTTCATAATCAGAGGGGAAATAATATGCATCAAGGATCTGAACATATGATCTTCCACCAAATAAACCAACTAGCATCAACTACAAGGAGTAATCAACACTACTAGCAACCTACTAGCACCAATCCCGGACTTGGAGACAAGAATTGGATACAAGAGATGAACTAGGGTTTGGAGATGAGATGGTGCTGATGAAGATGTTGATGGAGATTGCCCTCTCCCGATGAGAGGAGCGTTGGTGATGACGATGGTGATCATTTCCCCCTCCCGGAGGGAAGTGTCTCCGGCAGAACAGCTCTACCGGAGCCCTAGATTGGTTCCGCCAAGGTTCCGCCTCGTGGCGGTGGAGTCTCATCCCGAAAGGTTTCCTCCTATTTTTTTCACATCTAAAGACTTCATATAGGAGAAGATGGGCGTCGGAGAGCCACCAGGGTCCCACGAGGTAGGGGGGCGCCCAGGGGGAGGGCGCGCCCCCACCCTCGTGAGCAGGGTGTGGGCCCCCTGGCCTTCATCTTTGGCGCCGATTTTTATTTATTTATTTTAAGGTATTCCATGGAGTTTCAGGACTTTTGGAGTTGCGCAGAATAGGCCTCCAATATTTGCTCCTTTTCCAGCCCAGAATTCCAGCTACCGGCATTCTCCCTCTTCATGTAACCCTTGTAAAATAAGAGAGAATAGCCATAAGTATTGTGACATAACATGAAATAACAGCCCATAATGCAATAAATATTGATGTAAAAGCATGATGCAAAATGGACGTATCAACTCCCCCAAGCTTAGACCTCGCTTGTCCTCAAGCGAAAAGCCGATAACAATAAATATGTCCTCATGTTTAGAGGTAGAGGCATCGATAAAAATAAAATACGGACATGAAGGCATCATGATTATTTCTATAACAACAACATAAATAGAATTTGTCATATGATTACTCATGTTCAAGTGATGATCTTTTCACAAAGCCAAAGCATGAATCAGAAACCTTATTGAGCACCAACAAATTATACCCTTAGTCATTGAAGCAATTGCAATTTATCAGAACATCGGAAAGGTTCTATGTCAGAGCTTTAAAAGAAAGTCCACATACTCAACTATCACTTAGTCCTTCATGATTGCTAACACTCACGCAATACTTGTGGTTACGGAGTTTTAATCGGACACAGAGAAAGATAGGGGCTTATAGTTTTGCCCCACAACCTTTTACCTCAAGGGTAATGTCAACAATAATAATTCATGCTCCCCCACATCCAATTATATATATATCATGTTCTTTCCAACATGCTGAGCTTGCCAAAGGATAAAATGAAAAAAGAAAGGTGAAGATCACCGTGACTCTTGCATAAGGTAGAGAATAATAATAAAAGATAGGCCCTTCGCAGAGGGAAGCAGAGGTTGTGATGTGCGTTTAGGGTTGATGCACAAAATCTTAATGCAAAAGAACGTCACTTTATATTGCCCCTTGTATGTGAACCTTTATTATACAGTCCGTCGCTTTTATTGCGTCCACAACAAGTTCGTACAAAGTATATTTTCTCCGCACTAATAAGTCATGCATATTTAGAGAGCAATTTTTATTGCTTGCACCGATGACAACTTACTTGAAGGATCTTGCTCAATCCATAGGTACATATGGTGGACTCTCATGGCAAAACTGGTTTAAGGGTATTTGGATGCACAAGTGGTATTTCTACTTGGTGCGAAGAATTTGGCTAGCATGAGGGGGAAAGGCAAGATCAACACGGTTGAGGATCCATGACAACATACTTTATCTCGGATGTAAGAAAGAATAACTCATTATGTTGTCTTCCTTGTCCAACCTCAACTCTTTAGCATGTCATATTTTAATGAGTGCTCCCAATCATAAAAGATGTCAATGATAATATATCTATATGTGAAACCTCTCTTTCCTTATTACTTCCTATTAATTGCAACGATGACCAAAGCTATATTTGCCAGCTCCCAACAACTTTTAATCATCATACTCTTTCTATGTGGAGTCATTACTTTCACTAAGATCAATAGGAACTCTTTGATTTTTTATTCTTTTTCTTCTAATCACCCAAGATCATGGCAAAATACTCAAGCCCTTGACTCAACACTAATCCTTATTATATAGCTCACGGACTCGATTACAAAGAAGGATCATAAAGGAAAACTCAAAACTAGATCATGCCATGACTTTATTCTACTAAATCAAGATACTACTAATAGGATCGAACTAAGAAAAATGGTAAAGATAGGAGTTGTGATGGTGATACGATACCAGGGCACCTCCCCCAAGCTTGGCAGCTGCCAAGGGAAGTGCCCATACCCATGTGATTATGTCTCCTTCTTTGTTGTTGGCGTAATATTCTTGGCGATGATTCCCCTTAGAATACGGTTCTCCTCCTCGAGCTTATTGACTTGTTGCTTGAGGTCCATTATTTCCTTGTGAAGCTTTCCTGTAACGGCTAAAGCTCCTTGCACCCAAGGGTGTTGCATAGCTGTGGGAGAACAAGAGACACTCCTCCTCATATTTTCATAGGAAAGAAATTTAACATTGGAAGAGATAACCGAGTTTGGAATAGCTGAGCTCTGTAGTTCCCCCATCGAAACCCAGCTCGGAGGCAAGAGGTGACTTCTTGATCTTCCACGACATCTACTCTCATCAGGTCAGCCTCCATCTCTTCCTCCGTTGCCGGCCCAAAGTGGTCAGAGTCGCTATTTGCCCTTGGTTCCGGTGCCGGGTTAGATACCCGGCTCTCCCCGACTGACTCTTGAGAAGACTTCTTGCTCTAATCTGCAGCAGCAACAGCTTGAAATAAAAACAGAGGATATTTGCGTGATACGGGAGTCAAAACCTTCGGGAGTATATATAATGAATTTACCGACCAAAATACGTATCGTGCAAGGAAACGGATTCCGGAGGGCACACGAGGTGCTCATGAGGTAGGGGGCGCGCCTAGGGGGTAGGGCGCACCCTCCACCCTCGTGGAGGCCTCGTGTCCTCCCCGGACTGCTACTTATTTTTCTATTTTTCTAAATATTCCAAAACGGAGAAATATTGCCTTAAAAATTGTTTTGGAGTCGGTTTACTTACCGTACCACATACCTATTCCTTTTCGGAGTCTGGAACGTTCTGGAAAGTGTCCCTTATGTATTCCTCCGGGGTTACGGTTTCAATAATATTAGTTTCAACATTTACAGGATTACCTGAGATATAGTGTTTGATCCTTTGACCGTTTACCACCTTCGGATTTGTGCCTTCGAAGTTGTTGATTTTTATGGCACCGAAACGATAGACCTCCTCGATAACGTAGGGACCTTCCCATTTAGAGAGAAGTTTTCCTGCAAAAAATCTTAAAGGAGAGTTGTATAGCAATACATAATCACCTACATTGAAATCACGCTTTTGTATCCTTTTGTCATGCCATCTTTTATCCTTTTCTTTAAACAACTTGGCATTTTCATCAGCTTGGGTTCTCCATTCATCAAGTGAGCTAATATCAAATAACCTCTTCTCACCGGCAAGTTTGAAATCATAGTTGAGCTCTTTAATAGCCCAGTATGCCTTATGTTCTAGTTCAAGAGGTAAGTGACAAGCTTTTCCATAAACCATTTTATACGGAGACATACCCATAGGATTTTTGTATGCAGTTCTATAGGCCCATAATGTGTCACCCAATTTCTTAGACCAATTCTTCCTAGACCTATTGACAGTCTTTTGCAAGATTAATTTGAGCTCTCTATTGCTCAATTCTACCTGACCACTAGACTGCGGGTGATATGGAGATGCAATTCTATGATTAACGTCATATTTAGCAAGCATCTTACGGAAAGCACCATCAATAAAGTGTGAACCACCATCAGTCATTAAATATCTAGGGACACCAAACCTCAGAAAAATAACTTCCTTAAGCATTTTCATAGAAGTGTTATGATCAGCACTACTAGTTGGAATAGCTTCTACCCACTTAGTAACGCAATCAACAACAACCAAAATATGAGTATATCCATTAGAGGCAGGAAAAGGTCCCATATAATCAAAGCCCCAAACATCAAATGGTTCAATAACAAGTGAATGATTCATAGGCATTTCTTGATGTCTACTAATATTACTAATTCTTTGACATTCGTCGCAAGACAAAACAAACTTACGGGCATCCTTGAAGAGAGTAGGCCAATAAAAACCGGATTGCAATACCTTATGTGCAGTTCTATCTCCAGCGTGGTGTCCTCCATAAGCTTCGGAGTGACATTTGCGTAGGATCTGTTCCTGTTCATGCTCAGGTACACAACGTCTAATAACACCATCTACTCCTTCTTTATAAAGATGTGGGTCATCCCAAAAGTAATGTCGTAAGTCATAGAAAAACTTTTTCTTTTGTTGGTATGTGAAGCTAGGTGGTACAAATTTAGCAACAATATAATTAGCATAATCAGCATACCATGGAGTGCTACGAGAAGTGCTTATGACATTTAATTGTTCATCAGGAAAGCTATCATCAATAGGTAGTGGGTCATCAAGAACATTCTCTAACCTAGATAAGTTGTCTGAAACGGGGTTCTCAGCTCCTTTTCTATCAACAATATGTAAATCAAATTCTTGCAGCAGGAGAACCCATCTAATAAGTCTAGGTTTTGCATCTTTCTTTTCCATAAGATATTTAATAGCAGCATGATCTCTGTGAATAGTTACTTTAGAATCAACAATATAGGGTCTGAATTTATCACAAGCGAATACAACTGTTAAAAGTTCCTTTTCGGTAGTAGCATAATTTCTTTCAGCATTGTCTTGAGTCTTACTAGCATAATGGATAACATTTAATTTCTTATCAACTCTTTGCCCTATAACAACACCTATAGCATAATCACTAGCATCACACATAATTTCAAAGGGTAAATTCCAATCAGGTGGCTGAACAACAGGTGCAGAGACTAATGCTTTCTTAAGTATTTCAAATGCTTCTACACAATCATCATCAAAGACAAATGGTACATCTTTTTTTAATAAATTAGTCAGAGGCCGGGAAATTTTTGAGAAGTCCTTAATGAACCTCCTATAAAATCCGGCGTGACCAAGGAAACTTCTTATACCTTTGATGTCCTTGGGACATGGCATCTTTTCAATAGCATCAACCTTGGCTTTATCAACTTCAATACCTATTTCAGAAACTTTGTGCCCCAAGACAATACCTTCATTAACCATAAAGTGGCACTTTTCCCAATTCAAGACAAGATTAGTTTCTTCACATCTCTGCAAAACTCGAGCAAGATTGCTCAAGCAATCATCAAAAGAGGAACCATAGACGGAAAAGTCATCCATGAAAACCTTTCTCGCAGAAGTCAGAGAATATAGCCATCATGCATCTTTGAAAGGTAGCAGGTGCATTACATAAACCGAAAGGCATACATCTATAAGCAAAAGTACCACAAGGGCATGTAAAAGTAGTCTTTGATTGATCTTTAGCCGACACAGGTATTTGACAAAAACCGGAATAGCCATTTAGAAAACAATAATGTGTATGTTTGCATAATATTTCTAGCATTTGATCAATAAAAGGTAAGGGGTAATGATCTTTCTTAGTAGCCTTATTTAATTTACGGAAATCAATTACCATCCTATAACCTGTGATAATTCTTTGCGGAATCAATTCATCTTTATCATTAGGGACAACAGTAATACCTCCCTTCTTAGGGACACAATGGACAGGACTTACCCACTAACTAGCAGCAACGGGATAAATTATACCTGCTTCCAGAAGATTGAGTATTTCCTTTCTTACCACTTCTTTCATTTTAGGATTCAAACTTCTTTGAGGATCACAAACTGGTTTGGCATCATCTTCCAAATTTATTTTATGTTGACATAGAGTGGGATTGATGCCCTTAAGATCATCCAGAGTATATCCAATAGTGGCACAGTGCTTCTTCAGAGTTTTCAATAATCTTTCTTCTTCATGCTTTGAAAGTTTAGTGCTAATAATGACATGATATATTTTCTTTTCATCAAGATAAGCATATTTAAGATTATCAGGCAATGGTTTAAGCTCAAACACGGGATCACCCTTGGGTGGAGGAGGATCCCCTAGGATTTCAACAGGAAAATTGTGTTGCAGAATAGGTTCCTGTTTAAAGAATACTTCATCTATTTCCCTTCTTTCATCCATGAACATATCATTTTCATGGTCTAGCAAATAGTGTTCTAAAGGATCACTAGGAGGTACGGCAATAGAAGCAATACCAATAATTTCGTCCTTACGAGGCAATTCTTCCTCACGATGTTGTTTACTAAATTTAGAGAAATTAAACTCATGAACCATATCATCCAAGCCAATAGTAACAACATTCTTTTTGTAGACTATCTTAGCATTAACAGTATTCAAGAAGGGTCTACCAAATATAATTGGACAAAATCTATCTTGTGGAGAACCAAGAACAAGAAAATCAGCGGGATATTTGGTTTTTCCACACAAGACTTCAAGATCTCTAACAATTCCCACTGCAGATATAGTATCTCTATTGGCAAGTTTAATTGTAACATCAATATCTTCTAACTCAGCAGGTGCAATATCATGCATAATTTCTTTGTATAAGTCAATGGGTATAACACTAGCACTAGCACCCATATCACACAAGCCATGATAACAATGATCTCCTATTTTAACAGAAATAACAGGCACGCCTACCACAGGTCTATGTTTATCTCTAGCACAAGGTTTAGCAATTCTGGCAGTTTCACCACAGAATTGAATAACATGCCCATCAATATTATCAGACAAGAGATCTTTAACAATAGCCATATTAGGTTCTACTTTGACTTGCTCAGGAGGTGTATAGGTTCTAGTATTGCTTTTACGAACAAAAGTTGAAGCTTTAGCATGATCCTTCATTCTAACAGGGAAAGGTGGTTTCTCAACATAAGAAGTGGGAACAATAGGATCATTATAAGTGACAATCTTTTCTTCAACTTTAATAGGTGCAGCTACTTTTACGTCTGTGGGAGGATGATATTTAAACCACTTCTCCTTGGGGAGATCAACATAAGTAGCAAAAGATTCACAAAAAGAAGCTACTATCTCAGAGTCAAGTCCATATTTAGTGCTAAACTTACGGAAAATATCGGTATCCATAAAAGATTTAACACAATCAAACTTAGGTGTCATACCTGACTCCTTACCTTCGTCGAGGTCCCAATCTTCAGAGTTGCGTTTAATTCTATCCAATAAATTCCATCTAAATTCAATATTATTCATCATAAAAGAGCCAGCACAAGAAGTATCGAGCATGGTGCGATCAGAAAGCCGAGCATAAAAACTTTGCATAATCACTTCACTTGCGAGCTCATGATTGGGGCATGAATATAATATTGATTTAAGCCTCCCCCAAGCTTGAGCGATGCTTTCTCCTTCGTGAGGCCAAAAAATATATATATAATTGTGTTCACGATGAATAAGATGCATAGGGTAATACTTTTGATGAAATTCCAATTTCAATCTTTTATAGTTCCATGATCTCATATCATCACATAGCCTATACCATGTCAATGCGTCTCCCTTCAAAGATGAAGGGAAAGCCTTCTTCATAACAACATCATCGGGTATACCTGCAAGCTTAAATAGTCCACAAACATCATCCACATAGCGTAGATGTTCATCAGGATGCTTTGTTCCATCTCCTGTAAAAGTGTTAGCAACTCTTTCAATCATACCCGAAGGAATCTCAAAAGGAGTTTCATTTTCAATAGGTTCAGTAGGTTGAGGAGCAACTCATTGCTCTACTGGACGGGGTGAAGATACCCCGAACAAGCCCCTCAGACAATTACTTTCCATAGTAACAAGTGACATAAAATTTCAGCACACTAAATAAATTTTTCCTTACCAAATTCCACCTACCAAAGGCGCTTCACTCCCTGGCAATGGCGCCAGAAAAGAGTATTGATGACCCACAAGTATAGGGGATCTATCATAGTCCTTTCGATAAGTAAGAGTGTCGAACCCAACAAGGAGCAGAAGGAAATGATAAGCAGTTTTCAGCAAGGTATTCTCTGCAAGTACTGAAATAAGTGGTAATAGATAGTTTTGTGATACGATAAATTGTAAAGAGCAACAAGTAACAAAAGTAAATAAAGTGCAGCAAGGTGGCCCAATCCTTTTTTTATCAAAGGACAAGCTTGGACAAACTCTTATAATAGGAAAAGCTCTCCCGAGGACACATGGGAATATTGTCAAGCTAGTTTTCATCACGCTCATATGATTCGCGTTCGGTACTTTGATAATTTGATATGTGGGTGGACCGGTGCTTGGGTGCTTCTATTACTTGAACAAGCATCCCACTTATGATTAACCTTTATTGCAAGCATCCGTAACTACAACAAAAGTATTTAAGGTAACCCTAACCATAACATGAAACATATGGATCCAAATCAGCCCCTTACGAAGCAACACATAAACTAGGGTTTAAGCTTCTGTCAGTCTAGCAACCCATCATCTACTTATTACTTCACAATGCCTTCCTCTAGGCCCAAATAATGGTGAAGTGTTATGTAGTCGATGTTCAAATAACACCACTAGAGGTTAGACAACATACATCTTATCAAAATATCGAACGAATACCAAATTCACATGACTACTAATAGCAAGACTTCTCCCTTCTCCTCAGGAACAAACGTAATTACTCACAAAGCATATTCGTGTTCATAATCAGAGGGGTAATAATATGCATAAAGGATCTAAACATATGATCTTCCACCTAATAAACCAACTAGCATCAACTACAAGGAGTAATCAACACTACTAGCAACCTACTAGCACCAATCCCGGACTTGGAGACAAGAGTTGGATACAAGAGATGAACTAGGGTTTGGAGATGAGATGGTGCTAATGAAGATGTTGATGGAGATTGCCCTCTCCCGATGAGAGGAGCATTGGTGATGACGATGGTGATGATTTCCCCCTCCCGGAGGGAAGTGTCTCCGGCAGAACAGCTCTGCCGGAGCCCTAGATTGGTTCTGCCAAGGTTCCGCCTCGTGGCGGCGGAGTCTCGTCCCGAAAGGTTTCCTCCTATTTTTTTTCATCGAAAGACTTCATATAGGAGAAGATGGGCGTCGGAGAGCCACCAGGGGGGCCACGAGGTAGGGGGCGCACCCAGGGGGAGGGCGCGCCCCCCACCCTCGTGAGCAGGGTGTGGGCCCCCTGGCCTTCATCTTTGGCGACAATTTTTCTTTATTTATTTTAAGGTATTCCATGGAGTTTCAGGACTTTTGGAGTTGTGCAGAATAGGCCTCCAATATTTGCTCCTTTTCCAGCCCAGAATTCTAGCTGCCGGCATTCTCCCTCTTCATGTAACCCTTGTAAAATAAGAGAGAATAGCCATAAGTATTGTGACATAACGTGAAATAACAGCCCATAATGCAATAAATATTGATATAAAAGGATGATGCAAAATGGACGTATCAGTAACACAGATAGGTAAAGTAGCAAAAGCAGGGTCAGGTTTCATTCTAGCATTAAGAGACTGCTGCTTCCATTTAGCTAATAATTTCTTAAGATCATATCTATCATTGCAAGCAAAGATTTCCCTAGCAGCTTCTTCATTCATAACATAACCCTCAGGAATAATAGGCAATACATAATCATTGGGAGAACCTTCATCATCACTATCATCAATAATAGCATCTTCAATAATTTCATTCCCCCTAACTCTAGCAAGTTGTTCATCAAGAAATTCACCTAATGGAAAAGTAGTATCACGCACAGAAGTAGTTTCATCATGCATAGTAGAAGTGGCATCATCAATAACATGCGACATATCATAATTCATAGCAGTTTCAGGTTTAGGTGTCGCAAGCCTACTAATAACGGAAGGAGAATCTAGTGCAGAGCTAGATGGCAGTTCTTTACCTTCCCTCGTAGTTGAGGACAAAATAGTAGTTCTGTCGTCTTTCAAGTTCTTCATAGTGATCAACAGATATAAATACCAAGTGACTCAGAGAATAGAGCTATGCTCCCCGGCAACGGCGCCAGAAATTAGTCTTGATAACCCACAAGTGTAGGGGATCGCAATAGCTTTCGAGGGTAAAGTATTCAACCTGAATTTATTGATTTGACACAAGGGGAGCCAAAGAACCCGAATTTATTGATTTGACACAAGGGGAGCCAAAGAATACTCTTGAGTATTAGCAGTTGAATTGTCAATTCAACTACACCTGGATAACTTAGTATCTGCAACAATGTATTTAGTAGCAAAAGTGGTATGATAATAAAGGTAACGGTAGCAAAAGTAAAGATAATAGTTTTTGGGTTTTTGTAGTAGTTGTAACAGTAGCAACGGAAAAGTAAATAACCGAAGAACAATATATGAAAAGCTCGTAGGCAATGGATCAGTGATGGATAATTATGCCGGATGCGATTCCTCATGTAATATCTATAACATAGGTTGATATAGAACTTACTCCAGTTCATCAATGTAATGTAGGCATGTATTCCGTAAATAGTCATACGTGCTTATGGAAAAGAACTTGCATGACATCTTTTGTCCTACCCTCCCGTGGCAGCGGGGTCCTAGCGGAAACTAAGGGATATTAAGGGCTCCTTTTAATAGAGAACCAGAACAAAGCATTAGCACATAGTGAATACATGAACTCCTCGAACTACGGTCATCACCGAGAAGTATCCCAATTATTGTCACTTCGGGGTTGTCGGATCATAACACATAATAGGTGACTATAGACTTGCAAGATAGGATCAAGAACACACATATATTCATGAAAACATAATAGGTTCAGATCTGAAATCATGGCACTCAGGCCCTAGTGACAAGCATTAAGCATAGCAAAGTCATAGCAACATCAATCTCAGAACATAGTGGATACTAGGGATCAAACCCTAACAAAACTAACTTGATTACATGGTAAATCTCATCCAACCCATCACCGTCCAGCAAGACTACGATGGAATTACTCACGCATGGCGGTGAGCATCATCAAATTGATGATGGAGGATGGTTGGTTATGACGACGGCGACGAATCCCCCTCTCCGGAGCCCCGAACAGACTCCAGATCAGCCCTCCCGAGAGAGATTAGGGCTTGGCGGAGGCTCCGTGTCGTAAAACGCGATGAAACTTTCTCTTTTATTTTTTTTCTCCCCAAACGTGAATATATGGAGTTGGAGTTGAGGTCAGTGGAGGTCCAGGGGGTCCACGAGATAGGGGGCGTGCCCTACAGGGGGGCGCGCCCCCTATCTCATGGACAGGCCCTGGGCCCTCTGGTGTATTTCTTTCACCCAGAAATTCTTATTAATTCCAAAGAGTGCCTCCGTTGATTTTCAGGACATTCCGAGAACTTTTCTTTTCTACACATAAAACAACATCATGGCAGTTCTGCTGAAAACAACGTCAGTCCGGGTTAGTTTCATTCAAATCATGCAAGTTAGAGTCCAAAACAAGGGAAAAAGTGTTTGGAAAAGTAGATACGTTGGAGACGTATCAAGGTTCATATCACAAGTGGCAATATAATTTCTTTTGCATTAATATTTTGTGCATCCAACCCTAAAAGCACATGACAACCTCTGCTTCCCTCTGCGAAGGGCCTATCTTTTACTTTATGTGTTTTACTTTATGCAAGAGTCAAGGTGATCTTCACCTTTCCCTTTTTCATTTTATCCTTTGGCAAGCACCTCGTGTTGGTAAGATCTTGATATATATATATATATATATATATATATATATATCCAATTGGCTGTAAGTTAGCATGAACTATTATTGTTGACATCACCCAAAGGTGAATACGTTGGGAGGCGAAACTATAAACCCCAATCTTTCTCAGTGTCCGGTTGAAACTCCATAACCATAAGTATTGCGTGAGTGTTAGCAATTGTAGAAGACTATATGATGGTTGAGTATGTAGACCAGTTGAAAAGCTCTATTCTTGACTCTTTCTGATGTTATGATAAATTGCAATTGCTTCAATGACTGAGATTATAGTTTGTTAGTTCTCAATGAAGTTTATGTTCCATACTTGACATTGTGAATAGATTGTTACTTGAGCATAAGAAATCATATGACAAAATCTATATATGTTGCTGTTATAAGAATGATCATGATGCCCTCATGTCTGTATTTTATTTTTATCGACACCTCTATCTCTAAACATGTGGACATATTTTTCGATTTCGGCTTCCGCTTGAGGACAAGCGTGGTCTAAGCTTGCGGGAGTTGATACGTCCATTTTGCATCATGCTTTTATATCGATATTTATTGCATTATGGGCTGTTATTACACATTATGTCACAATACTTACGGCTATTCTCTCTTATTTTACAAGGTTTATCATGAAGAGGGAGAATCCTGGCAATTGGGATTCTGGCTGGAAAAGGAGCAAATATTGGAAACCTACTCTGCACAGCTCCAAAAATCCTGAAACTCCACGGAAGTTACTTTTGGAATTAATAAGAATTATTGAGAAAAGAAAAAATACCAGAGGGGGCCCACACCCTGGCCAGGAGGGTGGGGGCACACCCCCCCCTACTGGGCGCGCCCCCTGTCTCCTGGGCCCCCTATTGGCCCTCCGATGCCCATCTTCTGCTATATGAAGGCTTTTACCCTGGAAAAAATCAAAAGCAAGCTTACGGGACGAAACTCCGCCGCCACGAGGCGGAACCTTGGCGGAACCAATCTAGGGCTCCGGCGGAGCTGTTCTGTCGGGGAAACTTCCCTCCAGGAGGGGGAAATCATCACCATCGTCATCACCAATGATCCTCCCATCTGGAGGGGGTCAATCTCCATCAACATCTTCACCAGCACCATCTCCTCTCAAGACCCTAGTTCATCTCTTGTATCCAATCTTGTATCAAAACCACAAATTGGTACCTGTGGATTGCTAGTAGTGTTGATTACTCGTTGTAGTTGATTCTAATTGGTTTACTTGGTGGAAGATCATATGTTCAGATCCTTAATGCATATTAATACTCCTTTGATCATGAACATGAATATGCTTTTTGAGTAGTTACGTTTGTTCCTGAGGACATGGGTGAAGTCTTGCTATTAGTAGCCATGTGAATTTGGTATTCATTCGATATTTTGATGAGATGTATGTTGTCTCTCCTCTAGTGGTGTTATGTGAACGTCGACTACATGACACTTCACCATTATTTGGGCCTAGAGGAAATCATTGGGAAGTAATAAGTAGATGATGGGTTGCTAGAGTGACAGAAGCTTAAACCCTAGTTTATGCGTTGCTTTGTAAGGGGCTGATTTGGATCCACTAGTTTCATGCTATGGTTAGGTTTACCTTAATACTTATTTTGTAGTTGCGGATGCTTGCAATAGGGGTTAATGATAAGTGGGATGCTTGTCCAAGAAAGGACAGTACCCAAGCACCGGTCCACCCACATATCAAATTATCAAAGTACCGAACGCGAATCATATGAAATGAAAACTAGCTTGACGATAATTTCCATGTGTCCTCGGGAGCGCTTTTCTCATTATAAGAAATTCTCTGGGCTTGTCCTTTGCTACAAAAAGGATTGGGCCACCTTGCTGCACTTTATTTACTTTCATTGCTTGTTACCCGTTACAAATTATCTTATCACAAAACTATCAGTTACCTACAATTTCAGTGCTTGCAGAGAATACCTTACTAAAAACCGCTTGTCATTTCCTTCTGCTCCTCGTTGGGTTCGACACTCTTACTTATCGAAAGGACTACAATAGATCACCTATACTTGTGGGTCATCAATATACTACGTACAATGTATTTAACAAGCACAACACACACACAAACACCATTTAGACTAGTAAGGTACACGTGTATTGCACCATGTGATTTGGCAACCAAATTATGAATAAATACCACATTATAGCATGTAAGCTTTGAGTCATATATGCATGATGTAGATGTTCGTTTAATTCTTATAGTTCATTTCATTCAAAATCATCTAGTTCTTATAAGAAAGCTAATCTATTTTAAGATTCATGGAATTGTCCGTTGTAAGGTATAAAGTAAAAACAAATAATGGCAAATCATGTAGAAAAACATTTGGGCAATTTTGATATGAAATATTCTAGAACAAAGAAGAAGTTCTTGTGTTTTGAGGTTTTTCCATTATGCTTAAGTTCAACTATGGAGTCTTCTAGATTGTACATGTGGCAAAATCTGGTGGAATCTAGATGATATGCAACAGCCAGCTGTGCTTAAATTTGCCATCTCTGCACCATCAGATTGACCTCATCCAACGACCATCTTTCAAAGTTAAAGTTATCCGCACACTATGTAAAAAATATAAAATATAATATATATAGGGGTATAGATATAGATATGTGATGCGAAAGCCACCCATCATCTCCAATTAGAATAGTGTGTCCATGCACAAATGCAATGTGGCCAAACGATGTCTGCCATCGATATCTCAAATTCAAATCAGTCTGACCTTGTTCAACGTGTATATAGTACAACATGCTCATTTCCATAATACACCACGCATACCTCAGTTATATTCATGCATGCATGGGTTTCAAACATCATGATCTCTTATTCAAATATTTGAATTCAACTTTACATTGATTATGACCTCACCTAGTCTTTTACACCCACACAGTCGGCTTCTCATTATAATTGTACCACTAACTTTCTCTCGTGCATGCATGCACACACAGTACCAGTCGGCATTATCCATCGCACACATGCAATCTTTTTCTTCAGGTCAGTCTCCCATGCATGCACACACACGCACACACCTCACCTCTCCATCATATTGAGCATTCTTTATCTCTCACGTGCCTGCGCAATGATCGATGTTCCTCTATGTGTGTGTGTGTATATAGCTAGGTCTTTCATAGTTTTCCACACAAACCGATCAATCTATATATCTAGTGAGGTCTCATCCTCTTTCCCACATCCACATCGATCAATCTATACCTCTCTATATAGGATTACATAGCTAATACACAAACATTAATTATATATCCAACGTCCCCCTCTCATCATCCATTACTTCCGCTTCATCTCTCAGATGCACGCACAGTGGCGAAGGCAGGGGGCAGCAAGGGCCCTGCCCCCCCTAACATCACTATATATTGAGGCTAATATGAATGTGATCATTAGACAATTGTTGGTAAAATGGTTTAAGTTGATGAATTGGCCCTCCTCGTAAAGGATTAGCAATGCTTGGCCCCCTAGCTCATTTATTTTCATGGCTTCGCCACTGCGTGCAACAGCGCATGTTCTCGCCCCCTCTCTTTAAATATCGATCTCGCACTTGTGCACTCCTTCATAGTCTCCCTCCACTTGGCCCCTCGCACCATCTTCTAGCCCCCCACCGGATTTTACCACATGTACAATCTAGCAGACTCCATGGTTGAACTTAAGCATAATGCACAAACCTCAAAACACAAGTGCTTCTTCTTTGTTCTAGAATCTTCCGTATCATAACTGCCCAAACTTTT
This sequence comes from Triticum dicoccoides, assembly GCF_002162155.2. Lineage (NCBI taxonomy): Eukaryota > Viridiplantae > Streptophyta > Magnoliopsida > Poales > Poaceae > Triticum > Triticum dicoccoides. The sequence continues at coordinate 294,002,903 of NC_041389.1, forward strand.
TTTCTAGTTGAATTGCCATTATTTATTTTTACTTTATGCTTTACAACACACAATTCCATGAATCATAAAATAGATTAAGGGCTTCTTTGATTCAAAGGATTCTCAAAGGAATTTTGGAGGATTCTAATCCTTAGGATTTTTTTCCTATCTTGGTTGTTTGATTCGTAGGATTGTAAACCATGGAAATTTTTCCATCGGATTCATTTGCACTAGATTTCATAGGAAACATCCCATCCACTCAAACCTCTTTGAAAGAATCCTGCGTTTTTTCTATGCACAATCAAACACTCGTACAATCCTATAGGATTCAAGACGGCATTCCACTCTAATCCCATGTTTTTTCCTATTCCCGCGTTTTGGAAATCCTACAAATCAAAGAGGCCCTAGCTTTTTTATAAAAACTAATTTATTTTGAATGAGATGAACTATAAGAATTAAATGAAGGTCTACATCAGGCATATATGACTCAGAGCATACATGCTATAGTGTGGTATTTATTCATAATTTGGTTGCCAAATCTGATGTGTGCAATGCACGTGTACCTTACTAGTACTTTGAGTATGTGCAAAACACGTAAATTAGAATTCCAATGGCACGCTACACAGTCTCTCTTACAGTTCATGAAGCCACGTGGGACATGTGGAGGCATTGTCGCGACCTCCTTGTGTGGATTGATCACAGTGACATGTTGCTGGTTCCAGAAGAATGTACTCGTCCTCTCTGAGCCACACTGGCGGTACATGCACGAAGCGAAGATGTGCACGCATGCCATGCACGCACTCATTCCCTCGCCAGCACACACGGGTACATGGGGGGACGCATTTTTGTATGAAGATCCACCCCATGTGATAATTTGACCCATGTAAAGTTCTTCATTTCATTGATGGTCAATTAATACAGCGCATGCAAATTGAGTGGACGTGAGGGCGGAAGAAAGACATTACTACTCCACTGTGCGCATGCGAGTAGCTAAATCATGGGGTGCTAGTACTTCCATTGGTCTCCTTCGTATTTTGTGCCAAATTTTGACCATATTTGTACAACAACAACAACAACAAAGCCTTTAGTCCCAAACAAGTTGGGGTAGGCTAGAGGTGAAACCCATAAGATCTCGCAACCAACTCATGGCTCTGGCACATGGATAGCAAGCTTCCACGCACCCCTATCCATAGCTAGCTCTTTGTCGATACTCCAATCCTTCAGGTCTCTCTTAACGGACTCCTCCCATGTCAAATTCGGTCGACCCCGCCCTCTCTTGACATTCTCCGCACGCTTTAGCCGTCCGCTATGCAGTGGAGCTTCTGGAGGCCTGCGCTGAATATGCCCAAACCATCTCAAACGATGTTGGACAAGCTTCTCCTCAATTGGTGCTACCCCAACTCTATCTCGTATATCATCATTCCGGACTCGATCCTTCCTCGTGTGGCCACACATCCATCTCAACATACGCATCTCCGCCACACCTAACTGTTGAACATGTCGCCTTTTAGTCGGCCAACACTCCGCGCCATACAACATTGCAGGTCGAACCGCCGTCCTGTAGAACTTGCCTTTTAGCTTTTGTGGCACTCTATTGTCACAGAGAATGCCAGAAGCTTGGCACCACTTCATCCATCCGGCTTTGATTCGATGGTTCACATCTTCATCAATACCCCCATCCTCCAGCAACATTGACCCCAAATACCGAAAGGTGTCCTTCTGAGGTACCACCTGGCCATCAAGGCTAACCTCCTCCTCCTCACACCTAGTAGTACTGAAACCGCACATCATGTACTCGGTTTTAGTTCTACTAAGCCTAAACCCTTTCGATTCCAAGGTTTGTCTCCATAACTCTAACTTACTATTTACCCCCGTCCGACTATCGTCAACTAGCACCACATCATCCGCAAAGAGCATACACCATGGGATATCTCCTTGTATACCCCTTGTCGGTGTCAAAACCGGTGGATCTCGGGTAGGGGGTCCCGAACTGTGCGTCTAGGCGGATGGTAACAGGAGACAAGGGACACAATGTTTTACCCAGGTTCGGGCCCTCTCGATGGAGGTAAAACCCTACGTCCTGCTTGATTAATATTGATGATATGGGTAGTACAAGAGTAGATCTACCACGAGATCAAGGAGGCTAAACCCTAGAAGCTAGCCTATGGTATGATTGTTGTAATGTATGTTGTCCTATGGACTAAAGCCCTCCGGTTTATATAGACACCGGAGAGGGCTAGGGTTACACAGAGTCGGTTACAATGGTAGGAGATCTACATATCCGTATTGCCAAGCTTGCCTTCCACGCCAAGGAAAGTACCATCCGGACACGAGCCGGAGTCTTCAATCTTCTATCTTCGTAGTCTTGGAGTCCGGCGGATAATGATAGTCCGGCTGTCCGGACACCCCCTAGTCCAGGACTCCCTCAGTAGCCCCTGAACCAGTCTTCAATGACAATGAGTCCGGCGTGCATAATGTTCGGCATTGCAAGGCGGGTTCCTCCCTTGAATAATCCAGAGAAGATCATGAACACCAGGATAGTGTCCGGCTCTGCAAAAATACTTTCCACATTCCACCATAGAGAGAATAAAATATACACTAGCTCAATCTGCTGACGTATTATGCGGCGTGACATCACACCGCTACCAAGCCTTCGTTTGAATCGTTTTTTACTATACCACCTCAGCACGTTTAGCGAAGCGGTTTCCTTGGCACGTCTTGTCGAAGCAGAGATCGTGTTCCCCTTATTCCGGGATCCTCATCAATACGTGCGTGGGTAACCCAGCCGTTCCCGTCGCCACACCTCCTCTATCGAAGGGGAATCCCAAACGGTCACGGAGACGGCCCTTGGTATTTCTTCCCCTTTATAAGAGGACCGAGGCCTGTCCTTGTTCTTCAATTTCGCATCGAATCTCTCCTCCGCTCCCAGTTCCAACACCCAGAGCTTCAGATTCGAGCGCTTCGGACCCTCAACCATGTCCGGCTCCGACCTCCAGGGCCGGTGGATGCCCTCCTCCATCATAGAGGAGGACATATTGAAGTTGCGTGAGGCCAAGTACCTGGCCTACGAGGTTTCGCACAGGTTGCCTGCCCAAGGGCAGGCCGTGCCCGCCCCCGAGCCCGGTGAATACGTCGTTTTCGTATCCCACCTCCGTCGGGGTTTAGGCTTCCCGACGGATCCCTTCGTGAGAGGGCTCCTGTTCTATTATGGGCTGGACTTTCATGACTTGGCTCCAGAGTCCATCCTCCATATCTCCGCATTCATTATCGTCTGCGAAGCCTTCCTCCGCGTCATTCCCCACTTCGGCCTATGGCTGAAGACTTTCAAGGTGGAGCCGAAGATGATCGAGGGGCGTCAAGCGGAGTGTGGCGGGGCGACCATAAGCAAAAAGGTCGATGCCCCGTGGCCCGAGGGTTCCTTCCAAGAGGAACTTGGACTGTGGCAGCAGGAGTGGTTCTACATCACCGCTCCAAGGGGCAGCAGGCAAAAGCCGCCGCCCTTATTCCGCCCGGGACCTCCACGCCAACTGATGTCGTGGGTCGACCAAGGGCTCAACTGGGGGCCGTCCGAGGACGTGCCCTCATTGCAGGGCCGGATTCGAGACCTCCAAGCGAGGGAGATCGACCTGATCAAGGTGATGTAGGTTATGCTAATCAGGCATCTTCCGCCCTGCAAACGCCGTCCTCTCCGTCTATGGGAGTTTAATCCGGAGGGACCTCGTATACTCCAACACTTTATGGGTGCGACACCCGTGGAGATGTACAAGCTGTTTTTCGGACCGCAGGTGGCGTGTCCGGATTCAGCCGAGGACGTAGGCCTAAGCCGCGATCGCCCGGATACTCAGGTAAATAGCTCAGAGTCCAGACATTCTGTTTATATGCCTTTCTAGAGTTCGCCTCCTGACCCCTTGTTCTTTTACAGGAATGGGTGGCGCGATCAAGGCTGATAAGGTGTCCGGCCCCCCTCCCAGAGACCGCACTAGAGCCCGTGCTGGTCAGAATGTTGGAGGTTGCGCCCACAGAAGGGGGCGACGGGGAAAATAGAGGAGCTAATATTTCGCCCAAAGGGGCGACTGAAGAGGGGGGAACAAAAAGCCCCTCCCTTCAAGGGGAGAAGAGGACCGCCTCCGAAGATCCGGAGGCCAGAGCCCCTAAGCGTGGGAAGTGATCTTCACCGGGGGGTCCGGCGTCCGAAAAGAATCCGGACGCACAATCATCGCCAAAGGATCGGCCCTCCAGCGAGTCGTGAGTATAAAATAGGGAGTTAATTAGTAAGGAAATACCTTCATTTGTGCTTCTGTGGGTAACCGAAATATTTATATCGCAGTTCGGATCTGCAGCCTTCTCAGATGAGTTCATCTTCGGGGGACCTTCTTCCGGAGATGATGGAGAGCGATACGCCTCCATCTGCAGCGCCGCCAGATGAGGCAGGCGAGCCCGAAGTGTCGTCACGGAGGGCATCCCCGAGTCCGTAGAGGCCAGAGAGTTCGGCCCCCGCTAGTATTCGGCGGGGGGAACTGAAGAATCTGCTTGAGAGGGCGTCCCTTTCAGAAGATCACCGTGCGTTGATGCGTATGGTGATTGGAAGGATTTCGTCCACCTAGAGCGGATTGCGTAATGCCACCATGAATTTGCTGGCGGGATTTGAGGTATGCGAGAATGATGCACCCCTCTGTCTTTTAACAGTTTTGCATATAAAAATGCGCCCTGTATAGATAGTAGCCCCTGAGACTCAGTAGGTTGTCGGAAACGACAGCGTACCGAGGGTCGAAATCTAAAGTAATGAATTCCGTCGTTCCTATGCAGGTGGCGGATAGTCCGGGGGCTAGCCGGACTAGTGAGTTTGCCGAATTAACTCGGCAACTTGACTTGGCAGATGAGGACATCGCACTTGTCAACAGGCGACTTGACGAGTCGCAAGGTAAAAGAGTTCCCCACAGTCGCTTTATTAAGGGGGTCGAAGCCCGCCTCTGATAAATTATATGCTGTTTGTACAGACGGTGCTGCTGCTGTGGAGAGCCTTCAGGCCGAACTTGCTCTAGCTAAGGAGCAAGCCCGAAGGAGTGACGCGGCTTCCTCGAGGGCGGCCGAGGAGTTGAAAGCCGAAAAGGCTGCGCACTACCTAAGCAGGGCGGAGGTGGCCGAATTGGCCATGAAGTTAAAGGATGCTACCGACCGCAATGAGGCTCTTGAAAAGGAGCGCTTATTGGAGCGGGAAGACCTGAAGAAGGCCACCGCCGAAGCCAAGGATGCCCGCTCTGCAATGCGGGCTATGAAGGAGGAACTGCGCCAGGCTGGAGAGATCGTAGCTGGCAAGCCTTTTCTGCTGCGTCGCCGGTTTATGGATTCAAAGTATGCTCAATTTGAGCGGCTGTGGAGTCCGGAGGATCCGTATATGGACTTGGCTGCGAGTGCGGTTGATGCCGTTAAGCACTTCCAGAGCCAGGAGGATCACAAGACGGAAGAGCTATATTGGTCTCAATTCCACAGTCAGGATCGCTCACTTCCGTTGACGGACCGGTTGGCCGAATGGGCCTAGCTAAATAGATTGTCCGGACTAGCCATGACTGACATCGTGGCCCATGTCTGGCCAGAGAGGTCCAAGGCAACGAGTTACTTCGGCTTACTGCAGCAATTCCTTGGAGCGGTGCCGCATATAAAGGAGATGAAGCGGTCGGCCTGCATTGAGGGCGCGCGGATGGCTCTTGCCCATGTGAAGGCGCATTGTCCGGAGATGGATGCCACCGCTGTTGCCGCCCAGGGTTCGGATGAAAACCGGCTCCCTGCCGAGCACTACTTCGGGGAAGTTATGCGTGGCGCTCGTGTAATAGAGTCGCAGTGCTCGAAAAATGTCACGTTCAAATGAACGCATTAGCTTGGAAATCAATGATTATGTTACAACTGCTTTTTATACTTGTGCGTCCCAAGTACTAAAACTTCTCCTGTGCGACCGTTTACGTATACTTTTGTATAACTTGAAAGATGGCAGTCTTCGGCTTCATCCCCCACGCACAAGGTGCGGGGGTGTTCGCAAAATAGTGCGTTTTCACACTTAATCCGACGTCTCGGTCCTGTTTAAGGAGGTGGTAGCGTAGCGAACTAGGCAATCTGGACTATAATGCTTTATCACTTTCACTTAGCCAGTGGAGCTCGAGGGTGGGGCTACGATATAGCCCCTGGTGGCACCGCACATCTCCGAATTCGGGGTGCGTAAGTGCCTGACCGGGAAACGGTCCTTCGTCAAAGCGGGGAATTCTAAACATTCCGGTAGTCGATCGAGTGGTTGACCAGTCTCTCGCTGTATCATGACAGTCAGTTTTCGGCTTTCTCTACTGAGGTGCTCGCCCAGCCGAACTGGGGCACAATCGCAGTAGTTCTCCTGGTGCCGCGTTAGCCAATGATACGGAACATAAGGCAGCAAAACACAGGAGCCGGGCAAACCCAACATTTGACCAAAGACATGATTCGGAGCTGATGCATATAATGCCTAACTCGAGACGCCGAACACTCCCTAAGGTGTTCGGTCTTTATAATAATGGGCAGAACGATGCCCTAAGCCCCTAGTGTCCAGGTACGGGCATGGTCTTCTGACGCGGCCGATGCCAAAGCGTCAGGCTCCGCTTTGGCTATAGGAAGAAACCAATGGAGAATAACAATAAGAGACAGTAAAAAAGGTTTACGCAGGGTCTTAATCTGAAAAGAATCCTCACAACGGGTCCCTACTGCACGTCTGCGCATGTGTCTCCGTTGCGTCGTTATCCTGGACGGGTATGCACATTGTTCATCTGTAGTAAGAGAGGAACATTTAGTTTGAAAAACAATTCGTGCGGAAAATATGTAAAATAAAATATAAATAATTAAAGCAGGGTTTGTATGAACCCGCGGTTGTTTGTGCGCGCAGCCCCCTGTGAAGGGTTATGCGGCTAGGGAGCCCCTAGCCTACTGACGCCGGATTCGTCTATCCGAGTCTGGGGTCTTTAAGTGACCCTCGCACTGAAATGACGCCACGCGGACCGGGCATCTTGAGTGTAAGAGACGCGTAATGCGGTATATCGTTGAAGCGTACAAAAGCCTTACGTCCCAAGAGTGCTTGATATTCACTTTCAAATGGGACGATGTGAAAAATTAATTTTTCTCGTCGAGAATTGTTCGGCGATCCGAACACGACTTCTAGTAATATGGAGCCTGTGCACTTGGCGTAAGGGCCTGGCGTCACTCCTTTGAAGGAAGTGCGGCTGTGTCGGATTTTGGCAGGGTTTATCCCCATCCTACGGATTGTTTTGGAATACAGCAGGTTTAAGTCACTGCCTCCGTCCATTAGGACACTAGTAAATTGTAATCTGTCTATTATGGGATTCAATATTAGGGGAGTCCGTCCCGCATTTCGAACGCTTCTGGAATAGTCCAGGTGGTCGAAAGTGATTGGTTTAGATATCCAATCTCTACGGTTTGCTGGGTTGGACCGCGCGAAGCTCTTTTTAGAAAGTGCCGCACTATTTTTCCGTATTATCACATGAAGTGAGTTTACTGCTTTGACCCCTTGTGGGAAAGTCTTTTGTTTTCCGGTGCTCTGCTGGTGGGGTTTATCTTCTTCGCTTGACGCGTCGAGCCCCTTGTGTTCGGCATTTAGTCGGCCGGACTGTTTAAAAACCCAACAATCCCTGTGGGTGTGATTTGCAGGCCTTCCGGGGGTACTGTGGATTTGACATATCCGACCCAAAATCTTGTTTAAGTTGGACAATTCGTCACTGTCATCCTTTAGAGGCTGTGTTTTATTATTGGGCCGCGAGCTTTTAAATCCGGGTTGACTGCCGTGCTCTTTGGGCTTCTCTCTTTATTTAGGCGCTGCTCTTTTCTGCGCCGTGATTTTCCGTTTCCATCTCTTATCTCGGATGTACTTGGGTCGCTGGTGCTGCATCTTGCTAACCAGCTATCCTCTTCCGCATAGAAGCGGGTCATGAGGCTTGTTAGTGCGGACATTGTCCTCGGTTTCTCTTGACCGAGGTGCCTGGCGAGCCATTCGTCTCGGACATTGTTCTTGAAAGCTGCTAAGGCTTCGGCGTCCGGACAGTCGACTATTTGGTTCTTTTTGGTAAGGAACCTGTTCCAGAATTTCCGCGCTGACTCTCCGGGCTGTTGACTTATATGACTTAGATCATCTGCATCCGGAGGACGGACATAAGTCCCTTGAAAATTTGCTCTAAACGCGTCCTCGAGCTCTTCCCAACTTCCAACAGTGTTTTCTAGGAGGCTTTTAAGCCAATGACGGGCTGGCACTTTGAGCTTGAGGGGTAGATATTTTATGGCGTGGAGATTGTCTCCTCTGGCCATATGTATATGTAGTATATAATCTTCTATCCAGACTCCAGGGTTTGTTGTTCCATCGTAGGCCTCTATGTTGATGGGTTTAAATCCTGCTAGGAATTCATGGTCCAGCACCTCATCGGTGAAACATAGTGGCTGTGCGGCGCCCCTGTATTTGTGTGTGTCGCTATCATCGGACACTTGACGTGTTGCCTTGCTTCTTGGGGCCTTCTCCTTTGGCCCATAGATGGACCTGGCTGGGCCATCTATCCTTCCGAGTTCGTTGGTGGATTTATGTGTGGCGCCGCTTTCATAATTTAGCTTGTTATCTGGCCGTCTATCCAACCAGGCAACCCCTTTATTTTTGGACGGTGGAGGCTCTATGGCCTCCTCATCGAATTCCGGTAGTAGCTTGCGCTTCAGGTAGCTCTTTGATTGGTGGCCATTGCCGTACTTATCTGCGGTTTTGAGTACTTTGCTCCATCTCATTCTGAGTGTGTATTCCGCTGTTTTGAGCCTCCGTTTTTCCTTTTTCAGGCTTCTTGCAGTACTGACGAGTCTTTTCCGAAGGTTCTTACTCTCCGACGATGTGTCCGGCATACGGTCATCCGGACTGTTGTTCTCGCCGGGCTTGGATTGATTATCTGACTCGTCATGTTCGGACGGTTGCTTATCGTCGTCCGATTATGAGCCCTGCCGTATCGCGGGCTCCTTGGGAGCGTTGTTGTCGTCAGGCGGGACTTAAGGCGGCGTCTACGCCGTCGTTTTGGTCGTTTATCGGTGGGGTCATCTTCTGCCGCGGCCCGTTGGTCCTCCTTATCGCTCCTCTTTGGGGTGTCCACCATATATATGTCATGCGACGAGGTGGTCCTGTCGTGCTGTATAAGCTCTATTTTTTCTTCGTCTCCGGCATCGTCGTCCATAGCGTGGATGTCTTCGGAGTCGTAGTCTAGCATGTCGGTTAGATCGTCGACAGTCGCTACAAAGTGGGTGGTGGGTGGGCCCTGAATTTCTTCGTCGTTCGTTCTCCAGCCCTCCTGGCCATAGTCCGGCCAGGACTCTCCTGATAACGAGAGGTGCTTCAGTGAATTCAAGATATCGCCTAAAGGCGAGTACTGGAAGATGTCCACGGCGGTGAATTCCATAACTGGCGCCCAATCCGGATCGATTGGTAGGGGCGCGGGAGGTTCGGAGTCCGGCGAGGAGTCCGGCGCCTCGGAATCACGAGTTTCGCAGGGGACAAGGTTAGTGTTCGGCCCTATCGCCGTGGATGTTGAAGCCCCCAGGGCGGCGTCTATCCGCCGGCCCTCGATATGGGCGATTGGCTCCGGGCTAATGGCCGAACCGGATCCGGGTGCGGCCACCAAGGCACTGTCCGGCGGCAGAGCTAGATCGTGCCCATCGTCACAGTGCGGCGCGCTTGGCTGTGGCTCGAGTCCGTCGAAGATCAAGTCTCCACGGACATCGGCCGTGAAGTTTAAGCTTCCGAATCTGACCTAACGGCCAGGGGCGTAGCTTTCGATCTGCTCCAGATGGCCAAGTGAATTGGCCCGCAGTGCGAAGCCGCCGAATACGAAGATCTGTCCGGGGAGAAAAGTCTCACCCTGGACAGCGTTGTTGGTTGAAGATGCCATCAAGCCTATCGGTGAAGACACAGAGGAACTCTCAATGAAAGCACCAATGTCGGTGTCAAAACCGGCGGATCTCGGGTAAGGGGTCCCGAACTGTGCGTCTAGGCGGATGGTAACAGGAGACAAGGGACACAATGTTTTACCCAGGTTCGGGCCCTCTCGATGGAGGTAAAACCCTACGTCCTGCTTGATTAATATTGATGATATGGGTAGTACAAGAGTAGATCTACCATGAGATCAAGGAGGCTAAACCCTAGAAGCTAGCCTATGGTATGATTGTTGTAATGTATGTTGTCCTACAGACTAAAGCCCTCCGGTTTATATAGACACCGGAGAGGGCTAGGGTTACACAGAGTCGATTACAATGGTAGGAGATCTACATATCCGTATTGCCAAGCTTGCCTTCCACGCCAAGGAAAGTACCATCCGGACACGAGCCGGAGTCTTCAATCTTCTATCTTCGTAGTCTTGGAGTCCGGCGGATAATGATAGTCCGGCTGTCCGGACACCCCCTAGTCCAGGACTCCCTCACCCCTTGTGACCTCATCCATCACCAATGCAAAAAGATAAGGGCTCAAAGCTGACTGCTGATGTAGTCCTATCTTAATCGGGAAGTCATCGGTGTCGACATCACTTGTTCGAACACTTGTCACAACATTATTGTACATGTCCTTGATGAGGGTAATGTACTTTGCTGGGACTTTGTGTTTCTCCAAGGCCCACCACATGACATTCCGCGGTATCTTATCATAGGCCTTCTCCAAGTCAATGAACACCATATGCAAGTCCTTCTTTTGCTCCCTATATCTCTCCATTAGTTGTCGTACCAAGAAAATGGCTTCCATGGTCGACCTCCCAGGCATGAAACCAAACTGATTTTTGGTCACGCTTGTCATTCTTCTTAAGCGGTGCTCAATGACTCTCTCCCATAGCTTTATTGTATGGCTCATCAGCTTAATTCCACGGTAATTAGTACAACTCTGAAAAATGAGGTTGAAAAGCTTGGTTAGCCATACTATCGCTATGTCCCCGAGACCTTTCCACACCTCAATGGGGATACAATCAGGGCCCATCGCCTTGCCTCCTTTCATCCTTTTTAAAGCCTCCTTCACCTCAGACTCCTGGATGCGCCGCACAAAACGCATGCTGGTCTCATCAAAGGAGTCGTCCAGTTCAATGGTAGAACTCTCATTCTCCCCATTGAACAGCTTGTCGAAGTACTCCCGCCATCTATGCTTAATCTCTTCGTCCTTCACCAAGAGTTGGCCTGCTCCGTCCTTGATGCATTTGACTTGGCCAATATCCCTCGTCTTCCTCTCCCGGATCTTAGCCATCTTATAGATGTCCCTTTCACCTTCCTTCGTGCCTAACCGTTGGTAGAGGTCCTCATATGCCCGACCCCTTGCTTCACCAACAGCTCGCTTTGCGGCCTTCTTCGCCATCTTGTACTTCTCTATGTTGTCTGCACTCCTATCCAGGTATAGGCGTCTGAAGCAATCTTTCTTCTCTTTAATCGCCTTATGGACATCATCATTCCACCACCAGGTATCCTTATCTTCGCTTCTCCTTCCCCTGGACACTCCAAACTCCTCCGAGGCCACCTTACGAATGCATGTCGCCATCTTCATCCACACATTGTCCGCATCCCCTCCTTCCTCCCAAGGGCCCTCCTTAATTACCCTCTCCTTGAACACCTGAGCTATCTCCCCCTTGAGCTTCCACCACTTCGTTCTAGCGACCTTGGCACGCTTATCCCGCTGGACACGAATCCGAAAGCGGAAGTCAGCAACCACCAGCTTATGCTGGGGTACAACACTCTCCCTAGGTATCACCTTACAGTCTAGGCACGCACGCCTATCTTCTCTTCTCGAGAGGATGAAATCAATCTGGCTAGAGTGTTGGCCACTACTAAAAGTCACCAGATGTGATTCTCTCTTTCTAAAGAGGGTGTTAGCTACAATCATGTTGTAGGATATAGCAAAGCTTAAGACATCTTCTCCTTCTTGATTCCTGATGCCATAGCCAAAGCCCCCATGCGCCCCTTCAAAACCTGTGTTAGATGTACCCACGTGGCCATTGAGGTCTCCTCCTATGAAGAGCTTCTCACCAATCGGTACACTCCTAACCATGTCTTCCAAGCCTTCCCAAAACTCCCTCTTGGTGTTCTCATTGTGGCCTACTTGCGGGGCATACGCGCTGATAACATTGAGAACCAAGTCCTCAACTACCAGCTTGACCAGGATAATCTGGTCCCCACGTCTCCTGACGTCTACCACTCCATACTTGAGGCTCTTGTTGATCAAGATACCTACGCCATTTCTGTTTGCAGCCGTCCCCGTGTACCATAGCTTGAAGCCGGTATCCTCCACCTCCTTCGCCTTCTGTCCTCTCCATTTGGTTTCTTGGACGCAAAGGATATCAACACCTCTCCTCACCGCTGCATCAACTAGCTCCCGAAGCTTCCCTGTCAAAGACCCTACGTTCCAGCTACCTAAGCGAATCCTCCTAGGCTCGGCTAGCTTCCCTACCCTTCGCACTCGTCGAGTCAAATGCGAAGACCCTTGCTCATTTTCCACTACATCCGGGCGCCGATGTAGCGCGCCACTAAGGATGCGACGACCCGATCCTCGCTCACTTGCCACCGTATCCAGATCAAGATACGGCGCGCCACTTGGGGGGTGACGGCCCGGCCCTTGCCCATTTTCCACCACACCCGGGTTCTGATGTGGCGCGTCGCTGAGAGGGTTACGCCCCAATGAAAATCTTTTGGGTTTCATCTCCATAAGAGTGGCTGAGTTTTTACGTTGGCTCGCCAAGCCTATCACAACCCTCCTCCTTTACCCGGGCTTGGGACTGGCTATGTTGAGACAACATAGGCGGAATTTTTGACCATATTTGTAAGTAACATAATATTTATGCATTTCATAAGAAGTGGCACAAAAAAGGGGGCCAAGAAACCAGGACGCAGGCAGCATGATAAATTTTTCTAGGGCTACTATTCGTGGCCTTTGTATTTAAATATGGACGGAGTGGAGTAGTACTATCTTTATCTTAGCCTCGTAGGGCTCTCCCAACGGCTAGGCTCGCCTCCCCGCCTCGCCCACCGGATCCCGCCATGGAGGATCCTGCCATGGATAATCCCTTAGATCCTAGGATCCCGCGAGCTGCCCTCTCGCTGCGGCATGTAGCACTGCCGCCTTTGAGCGAAACCCGCATGTGTTTTAGATGGGATCCATTGCTCTAGAATCACAGATTGGTGGCGCCGGAGGACATGCCAGGGCTGCATTTCAGGTGGTGGGCAGCAAGGGCAAATCGGATCGAGGAAGCGTCACATCGATTGGAGAGAAGTTCCAAGGAGTTGCGGCTGGCACACCACAAGGCGGAGGCGCAAGTAGATCTCAGGGGAAAGATGCTGAGGGATGTCAGCATTTGGCAGCGTCGCCTTGATTTCGATCTAGGGCTAATGGCAGAGATCATATTCATGGAGTCGACTGTAGAGGAAAGAACGCACATGCCTGCGCAATAGCATGAGCAGCTGGTGCAACTGTTCAAATGGGCGGTAGGAAAAGCCAAATCCAGGGACCAGTTGCGGCGGTGCCGCTGGGCATGCATCGTAGGCGAGGTGAGCTGCCCTTCTTCCCCGCCAGCGATGCAGTGACCTGTTCGGTTGCTGCTGTAGTGAACTTGCAACGCCATGTCGATTTGCAACATTGACAATCACTACATCTATATGTATTGTATTCCTGTGAAAAATACTTGGTCGTTTGGAAAAAGATGGTAATTGATTTATCACTAGTGTAGGTGTCAAAACTGGCGGATCTCGGGTAGGGGGTCCCGAACTGTGCGTCTAGGCGGATGGTAACAGGAGACAAGGGACATGATGTTTTTACCCAGGTTCGGGCCCTCTCGGTGGAGGTAAAACCCTACTCCTGCTTGATTAATATTGATGATATGGGTAGTACAAGAGTAGATCTACGACGAGATCAGAGAGGCTAAACCCTAGAAGCTAGCCTATGGTATGATTGTTGTTCGTCCTACGGACTAAAACCCTCTGGTTTATATAGACACCGGAGAGGGCTAGGATTACACAGAGTCGGTTACAATGGTAGGAGATCTACATATCCGTATCGCCAAGCTTGCCTTCCACGCCAAGGAAAGTCCCATCCGGACACGGGACGAAGTCTTCAATCTTGTATCTTCATAGTCTTGGAGTCCGGCCAAAGATGATAGTTCGGCTATCCGGACACCCCCTAGTCCAGGACTCCCTCAGTAGCCCCTGAACCAGGCTTCAATGACGACGAGTCCGTCGCGCATATTGTCTTCGGCATTGCAAGGCGGGTTCCTCCTCCGAATAATTCATAGAAGGTTTTGAACACCAGGATAGTGTCCGGCTCTGCAAAATAAATTCCACATACCACCGTAGGGAGAATAATATTTACACAAGTTCAATCTGCTGACGTATTTCATGGCATGACGTCACACCACGGCCAAGCCTTTATTCGAATTGTTTTTATTGTTCCACCTCAGCGCGTTTAGCGAAGCAGTTTCCTTGGCACGTCTTGTCAAAGTAGAGATCGTGTCCCTTTATTCCGGGATTCTCATTAATACGGGCGTGGGTAACCCAACCGCGCCCGTCGGCACGCCCCCTCCATCGAAGGCAAGTCCCAAACGGTCACAGGGAGGGCTCTTGGTATTCAACCTCTTTATAACGAGACCAAGGCCTGCTCCTTTCTTTCAATCTCAATCGAATCCGCCCCTCGCCTCGAGTTCCAACACCCAAGGCTCCAAATTTAGGCTCTTTGGACCTTCCACAATCTCCGGCTCCGACCTGCGAGGCCGGTGGATGCCTTCCTCCGTCACGGAAGAAGACGTGCTAAAGCTGAGAGACGCCAGGTATCTAACCGGCGAAATTTCACATAGACTGCCTGCCCAAGGGCAAGTTATTCCTACTCCCGAGCCTGGTGAGAGCGTGGTGTTCATGTCTCACTTCCTTCGTGGGTTAGGCTTCCCAACGGACCCCTTCGTGAGGGGGCTCATGTTTTATTATGGGCTGGAATTCCACGACTTGGATCCGGAGTCCATCCTCCACATCTCATCGTTCATTGTTGTATGCGAAGCCTTCCTCCGCACTACCCCTCACTTCGGATTGTGGCTCAAGACCTTCAACGTGGAGCCGAAGATGATCGAGGGGCAGTAGGCAGAGTGCGGAGGGGCTGTTATAAGCAAGAGTGCTGACGCTCCCTGGCCCGAGGGCTCTTTTCAAGAGGAGCTTGGTTTGTGGCAACAGGAGTAGTTCTACATCACCGCTCCCAGGGGCACCAGATGGGTGGCGTCGCCTGCCTTTCGCTCGAGCCCTCCACAACGGCTGGCGTCATGGGTCAACCAAGGGCTTGACTGGGGGCCGTCCAGGGACGTACCACTGTTGCAGAGCCGTATTCGAGACCTCCAAGAGAGGGGGGATCAATCAGGTTGTAGTGGCGCAGGTCATGCTGATCCGGCGCCTTCTGCCCTGCAAACGTCGCCCCCTCCGCCTATGGGAATTCAATCCGGAGGGGCCGCAAGCTCTCCAACACTTCATGGGTGCGACGCCCGTGGAGATGTATAAACTATTCTTCGGATCACAAGAGATGTGTCCGGACTTGACCGAGGACGCAGGTCTGAGCTGCAATCGCGCGGATACTCAAGTAAGTAGTCCTGTGCCCGGACACGATGTCCGTTCATTTATCATAAACTTGCCCTTTAAAGAGCTATCCCTTGAACAGGAATGGATAGCAAAAGCAAAGCCTCGGATATA
Organism: Triticum dicoccoides; assembly: GCF_002162155.2. Classification (NCBI taxonomy): domain Eukaryota; kingdom Viridiplantae; phylum Streptophyta; class Magnoliopsida; order Poales; family Poaceae; genus Triticum; species Triticum dicoccoides. The sequence continues at coordinate 294,018,611 of NC_041389.1, forward strand.
CCATGAACACGATGTTCTTACACAAGTTCTATAACAAGTTGGATATACCATGGGTGCAGCTCACATGGGACTCTTATTACACCCAAAAAATTCCTCATGCCTCGGATCCAGTCGGCTCATTCTGGTGGAAGGACGTACTCAAGCTCACACCTAAGTTTCGTGGGATTTCTCAAATCAATATTGTGTGTGGCACCACGGCTTTGTTTTGGAAAGATCTGTGGTCAGGGCAAATCCTTCAAGACTCCCATCCTAGGGCCTTATCCCACTCTCTTGATGAGGATGTTTCGGTCAAAAAGTTCCTGGGAATAACTTCACTGGAAGAAACGTTCCACCTGCCCTTAACCCCTCAAGCCCTTGGGGAGGTTAGAGACTTGCAGACAATTACGGCTCATCTACAACCATCGTCGTCATCCACGGATATTTGGCACTACATGTGGGGTAAAATCATCTACAAATCAACGGACTACTATAAATTCTTCTTCAAAAATGTCCAAGTGCAGCAGATATTTGGATGGATTTGGGATTCAAAATGCACGATGAAGTTGAAAGTCTTTGCTTGGTTAATCTTCCATGATAGACTCAACACGAGGAACATGTTGAAACAGAGGCACTACAACATAGGAGATGACCACAATTGCCTCCTATGTGGTTTGAACATTGAGGAAACAGTGGAACACATGATCTTCACATGCACTTTCAGTAAACATTGTTGGGCCAAACTTGGGCTTAACTGGGAACCTTTCCTTGGCCGAATACAAGCTGTTCAAGATCACAGAAACTCTCATCCCACCCCACTGTTCCTCGAGAAATTCATTGTGGTAGCCTGGAGTATTTGGAAGGAGAGGAATAACAAGCATTTTCGAGCAATAACACCTTCAGTAACCTCCTGGCTGGACAGATTCAAGAAAGATTTTGAGCTTCTTCAACATAGAGTCAAAGAGGAGCGTAGGCTCCTTGTGCTGAACCTTGTACACTCCCTTTAGTGGTTTCTCTCAGTTTTCTTAGTTCTACTTGCCACAAAGTTGGCAAATTGTACCTTCCCTCCCCCCCACATCATGTAAATACCCATTGTACAGCTGACTCATATTATAATATAGAAACACAGTAGGAGCCTTTCCTGCTGTTCCTGGTCAAAAAAAGCAAAGCTAATAAGGTGTCCGGGCCCCCTCCCTGAGACCACGTCGGATCCTGTGTTAACCAAGATGCTGGAGGCTGCGCCTTTGGAAGAGGGCGAAGGGGGGAACAGGAAATCTACTGCCTCCGCTAAGGAGGCTCTCCAGAAAGGGGGGATCGAGAATCCCTCCCTCCAGGTGGGAAGAGGACCGCTTCTGAAGATCCGGAGGCCAAGGCCTCAAAGCGGGGGAAGAAATCCTCACCAGAGGGTCCTGCGCCGGGAGAAGCCCCGGCCGCACTATTTCCCCAAGGAAATCAGCCCTCTAGAGAGCCGTAAGTAGAAAGGGGAGTTTTGTAATAAGGGACATCCCTGTTTTTATTTCTGAAGATAAACGAAGTTTTACCTTGTAGTTCGGATCTCAGCCCTTCTCAGCAGAGCTCATCTTCGGGGGATCTTCGTCCGGAGATGAGGGAGAGTGAAACGCCTCCATCTGTCGCACCGTCAGGCGGGGCGGACGACCCTGAGGTGTCGTCACGGAGGGTATCCCCGAGTCCGGCGGGGCCGGAAGGTTTGGCACCAACTGGTGTAAGGTCGGAGGAGCTGAAGGATCTGCTCGGGCGAGCGTCTATCTCAGAAGATCACCGTACGTTAATGGGTACGGTGATTGAAAGGATTTCATCCGCTGAGAGCAGATTGCATGAAGCCGTCAAAAGTTTACTAACGGGGTTTGGGGTACGGAAAAATGATATACCTTCTGACAGTTTTGCATATAGAATGCGCCCTGTATAGATAGTAGCCCCAGAGACTCGGTACATTGTTAAAGGTGACAGCGTGCCGAGGATCATAATCTTAGTTGTAAGATGTCGCCCTTCCTATATAAGTGGCGGAGCGTTCGGTGGCCAGCCGGACTGATGGATTTGCCGAACTGAAGCGGCAACTTGACGTTGCATATGTGGACATCGCGCTGGTCAATAAGGGACTAGACGGGTCACAAGGTATGTGGCTTCTACGCGAACACCTGGTAAGGGAGCTTGACGCCCATGCCTTACAACAAGTATGCTTAATGCAGATGGTGCCGCTGCTATGGAGGGCCTTCGGGCGGAGCTCGCCCGAGCCAAGGAGCAAGCCAGAAAAAGTAATGCGGGTGCCTTGAAGGCGGCCGAAGAGCTAAAAGCCGAACAGGCTGCTCACTGCCGAAGTAGGGAGGAAGTGGCCGAGATGGCCGTGAAGCTGAAGAATGCTACCGACCGCTGCGAGTTTCTTGAAAAAGAACACCGAGCGGAGCAAGAGGACCTGAAGAAGGCCACCGCCGAAGACAAGGATGCCCGCTCCGCAATGAGAGCTATAAAGGAGGAGCTACGTCAAGCCGGGGATATCGCGGCTGGAAAGCCCTTTCTGCTGCGGAAGAAGTTCACGGATCCGAAGTATGCTCAGTTGGGCCAGCTGTGGGGTGCGGAGGATGCTCATCTGGATTTGGCGGCGAGTGCCGCAGACGCGGTCGCACACTTCCGAGGCCAAAAGGATCACGGAATGGAAGAACTTTTTTGGTCGCAGTTCCATAGTCTAGAGCGTCCACTTCCATTGACCGATCGGTTAGCCGAATGGGCTGAGCTGAATAGGATGTCCGGACTTGCCATGAAGGATGTCGTGGCTCATTTGTGGCCGAAAAGGCCCTAGCCGAAGAGTTATTTTGGCTTGGTGCAGCAGTTCCTTGATGCGGTGCCGCATATCGAGGCAATGAAACGGTCAGCATGCATAGAGGGTGCACGGATGGCTCTTGCCCGTGTCAAAACATACTGGGCAGAGATGAAGGCCACCGACGTTGCGTCCCAGGATTCGGGCAGAAGCCGAGTACCTACTGAGCACTATTTTGAGGAAGTCCTGCAGGGCGCTCGTTTAATAGAGACGCAGTGCTCGAAAAATGTTATGTTCAAATGACATGTATGATTTGTGAAACCATGTTTCAAATATAATATAATGACTTTTTATACTTGTGCGTTCAAGTATTGGAATACCTCATGTGCGGCCGTTAATGTATATGTGTATATAACCTGAAAGATGGCAGTCTTCGGCTTCAGCCCCCACGCACATAGTGCGGGGGTGTTTGCAAAAAAAGCGCATTTTCACACTTAATCCAACGTCTTGGTCCTGTGAAGGAGATGATAGCGTAGCAAACTAGGCAACCGGACTATAATGCTTTATCACTTTCACTTAGCCATAGGAGTTCGATGGTGGGGCTACTATATAGCCCCTGGGGGCACCGCGCTCTCCGAATTCAGGGCGCGTATGTGCCTGACCGGGAAACGGCCCTTCGTTAAAGCGGAGGAATTCTAAACATTCCGGTGGTCGATCGAGTGGTTGACCAGTCTCTCGCTATATCATGACAGTCAGTTTTCGGCTTTCTCTACTGAGGTGCTCACCTGGACGAACCGGGGCACAATTGCAGTAGTTCTCCTGATGCCGCGTTAGCCGATAGAGTGGAATGTAAGGCAGCAAAACACAGGAGCCGGGCAAACCCAACATTTGACCAAAGACATGATTTGGAGCTGATGCATATAAGGCCTAATTCGAGACGCCGAACACTCCCTAAGGTATTCGGTCTTTATGAAAACGGGGAGAACAATGCCCTAAGCCCCTAATGTCCAGGTACGTGCAAAAATTTCTGACACGGTAGATGCCAAAACGCCAGCCTCCTCCTCGGTTATAGTAAGAAACCGAGGGATGTGTATCAACAAGTGACAATAAGAAAGGTTTACGCAGGGTCTTAATCTGAAAAGAATCCTTGCAACGGGTCCCTACTGCACGTCTGCGCCTGTGTCTCCGTTGTGCCATATCCTGGACGGGTGTAGCACGGTGTTCATCTGTAAAAGAGAAGAACTTAGTTGGAAAAAAGGATCGTGCGAAAAATGTGTAAACAGAGTATAATTAAAGAAATGAATATAATTGAGCTTTATTGTCTCTTATTGTACATGCGTGCAGCCCCTTGTAAGGGGGTACGCGGCTAGTAAGCCCCTTGTTTATTTATGCCGGACTCGCCTAACCATGTTCGGGATCTGAATGACCTGTTTAGGTGATTTGATCAGCAAAGCCGGATTAGTGTGTGGCTGTCAAGGCAGTCTCACTTTCTTCCGTATTCAAGGAACACTCGAAGTTTCCCTTTAATGAGATGATGCCGCGTGGACCGGGCATTTTAAGTGTAAGAGATGCATAATGCGGTATTGCGTTAAAGCGGGTGAAAGCTTCGCGTCCCAATAGTGCTTGATAGCTACTTTTAAATGGGGCGATGTGGAAGACTAACTTTTCGTGACGGAAGTGGTCGGATGAGCCGACCACAACTTCTTGTGGTAGAGAGCCCGTACAATGGGCATATTGGCCTGGCATCACTCCTTTAAAGGAAGTGTTGCTATGGCATATTTTGGTTGGGTCTATCCCCATTCTGCGGATTGTATCCTGATATAGCAGGTTTAGATCACTGCCGCCGTCCATTAGGACTTGTGTAAATTGTAGTCTGTCGATTATAGGATCTAATATCAGAGCAGTCCATCCTGCGTTCCGGATACTTCCGGAGTAGTCCTGATGGTCGAAAGTGATTGGTTTTGACATCTAGTGTCGGGACTCCGCTGGGGTGGACCGTGTGGCACGTACTTTAATGGGCGCCGCTCTATTTTTTCCTGTTGTCACTTGAAGTGAGTTTACTGTTTTGACCTCTTGTGGGAAATTCCTTTGTTTTCCGGTGCTCTGCTTGTGGGGTTCGTCTTCGTCCTCACTTGGTGTGTCGAGCCCCTTGTGTTCGGCATTATTTCGGCCGGACTGTTTGAAGACCCAACAATCTCTATGGGTGTGGTTTGCAGGCTTCCCGGAGGTACTGTGGATTTGGCATATCCTGTCCAAGATTTTGTTTAGGTTGGATAGCTCGTCGCTGTTGTCCTTGAGAAGAAGTTTTTTGTTGTTCTGCCGAGAGCTTTTGAATCCGGCGTTGACTGCCGTGATCTTTGGACAATTTCCCTTAGTCCGGTGCTGGTCCTTGATGTGTCGTGGTTTCCCATTTCCATCCCTGACCTCGGATGTACTTGGGTCGCTGGTGCTGCATCTTGCCAGCCAGCTATCCTCTCCCGCGCAAAAGCGGGTCATGAGGCTTGTTAGTGCGGCCATTGTTATTGGCTTTTCCTCGCCGAGGTGTCTGGCGAGCCATTCATCTCGGACGTTATGTTTGAAGGCTGCTAAGGCTTCGGCGTCCGGATAGTCGACTATTTGGTTCTTTTTGGTGGGGAACCTGTTCCAGAATTTGCGGGCTGACTCTCCGGGCTGTTGAGTTACGTGACTTAAATCATCTGCATCCGGAGGGCGGACATAAGTCCCCTGAAAATTTGCCCGAAACGCTTCCTCGAGCTCTTCCCAACTTCCAATGGTATTTTCTGGGAGGCTTTTGAGCCAATGCCGGGCTGGCCCTTTGAGCTTGAGGGGTAAGTATTTTATGGCGTGGAGGTCATCTCCTCTAGCCATATGTATGTGCAGGATGTAATCCTCAATCCAGACTCCAGGGTCTGTTATTCCGTCGTATGCCTCTATGTTTACGGGCTTGAATCCTGCTGGAAATTCATGATCCAGCACCTCATCGGTGAAAGATAGGGGGTGTGCGACGCCCCTGTATTTGGGTGTGCCATGATGTTCGAATACTCGACATGTTGTATTGCTTTCTAGAGCTTGCTTTCTTGGCCCATAGATGGACATGACCGGGCCATCCTTTTTGTGAGGATCCTTATGTGGATCGCGTGCCAGCTTGTGTGCGGTGCCGCTTGCCGCTCTTTATTTGTCATGTGGCCGTCTATCCGACCGGGCAGCCTCTTTGTTCTTTAATTGTGGGAGCTCTACGGCCTGCTCGTCAAATTCGGGCAGTAGTTTGCGCTTTGGGTAGCTCTTTGTTTGGCGACTATCGCCGTATTTGTCTGCGGTCTTGAGTACTTTGCTCCATGACATTCTGAGTACGTCTTCCGCTGTTCTGAGCTTCCGCTTCTGCTTCTTCAGACTTCGTGCAGTGGCGACGAGTCTTTTGTGGAGGTTCTTTTGCTCCAATGATGTGTCTGGCGTGAGATCGTACAGACTGTTGTTTTCGCCGGGGACGGATTGTTTATCCAAGTTATCCTGTTCGGATGTTTGCTCGAGGGCATGTTCGTCGTTCACCGGTTCGCCCTGCTCTATGGCTAGGTCTATATGGGTGCTGTCGTTGTTGAGGCGAGACTTTGAGCGGCGCTTACGTCGTCGTTTTGACTGTTTTTCGAGGGAATTATCCTTCACAGTGTCCCGTTGTTCCTCGTTATTGCTTCCTTTAGGTGTATCCACCAAATATACATCGTGAGTTGAGGTGGCCTTCCAGTGCCCTATAGGCCCTGGTTCTTGGTCGTCTCCGGCATCGTCGTCCATACCGTCGATGTCTTCGGAGTCGAAGTCTAGCACGTCGGTTAAGTCATAGACAGTGGCTACGAAGTGGGTGGTGGGTGGGCTTTGAATTTCTTCGTCGTCCGCATCCCAACCATCCTGACCATAATCCGGCCAGGGCTCTCCTGATAAATAGAGACACTTTAGCGAATTCAGGATGTTGCCAAAAGGCGAGTGCTGAAAGATGTCCGCAGCGGTGAACTCCATGATCGGCGCCCAATCGGATTCGATTGGCAGGGGCGCGGAAGGTTCGGGATCTGGAGAGGAGTCCGGCACCTTGGAGTCACAAGCTTCATAAGGGACAGGGTCGGTATTCGGCTCTATCGCTGTAGAGGTAGCAGCCCCGAGGCGGTGTCCAGCCACCCATCCTCAATCAGCGCAGTCGGCTCCGAGCTAAGGGTCGGAGCAGACTCTTGTGCAGCCTCCAGGGCACTGTCCGGCAGCAGAGCTAAATCATGCCCATCGTGACAGCACGGCGCGCTCGGCTGTGGCTCAAATCCGTCGAAGATCAAGTCTCCACGGATGTCAGCCGTATAGTTCAAACTTCCAAATCTGACCTGATGGCCAGGGGCGTAGCTTTCGATCTGCTCCAGATGGCCAAGCGAATTGGCCCGCAGTGCAAAGCCGCCGAATACAAAGATCTGTCCGGGGAGAAAAGTCTCACCCTGGACCGCGTTGTTGTTGATGATCGAAGGAGCCATCGGGCCTATAGGTGACGACACAGAGGAACTCTCAATGAAAGCACCAATGTCGGTGTCAAAACCGGCGGATCTCGGGTAGGGGGTCCCGAACTGTGCGTCTAGGCGGATGGTAACAGGAGACAAGGGACACGATGTTTTTACCCTGGTTCGGGCCCTCTCGGTGGAGCTAAAACCCTACTCCTGCTTGATTAATATCGATGATATGGGTAGTACAAGAGTAGATCTACCACGAGATCAGAGAGGCTAAACCCTAGAAGTTAGCCTATGGTATGATTGTTGTTCGCCCTACGGACTAAAACCCTCCGGTTTATATAGACACCAAAGAGGGCTAGGGTTACACATAGTCGGTTACAATGGTAGGAGATCTACATATCCGCATCGCCAAGCTTGCCTTCCACGCCAAGGAAAGTCCCATCCAGACACGGGACGAAGTCTTCAATCTTGTATCTTCATAGTCTTGGAGTCCGGCCAAAGATGATAGTTCGGCTATCCGGACACCCCCTAGTCCAGGACTCCCTCAACTAGTTTTAGAATGCTTGGTCGTGACAATCAACCGAAGCCACAACCAGAAGTCTCCATTGCATAAGTACTTTACGGTCGGTCGCACTAACACACGGTCGGTCGGACTCGCGTCTCACCAAAGGGACACGCGTCAGCTTGGGCTGACATGTACAACCAGATACATCACTGACTTGTGCGACCGCATTTCAGCAGTGTAGTGCTCCATCTATCTTAGTTTACAAGTCTTGCACATGTACCTAGGTCGTTAAATTGACCAACTTACATTACAAAAAAATATCATTACAAACTTCAAATATTCTATTTTTTAATGATATATTTTTCATGTTAAACAAATTATTTTATGTAAGTTACATTGACGACCTAGATACACGTGCAAGCCTTGTAAACTGAGATGGAGGGAGTACTTGAAATTTATGTTCCACTAAACTCATCGGGGGCCGTTTCGGGCTGAGAATCCAAAACCATCGATTAATCTTTACCTTGTCCCCATCACATTCCAAAGTACTAGTGCTACAATTAAGTGCCAGCCTGCTCCCACCTAATAGTACGTGTTCCCACTATGCAGGTTTTAGTACTAGTGCTAGCACTTAGGATATAAAAAGGGGAACTACCTAACCGAAAATTACTCTACCTTCCTCCTCATAAGTCCTCCTTCTTCATCCGTCCTTGCCATGGCCGGCGTGCAGAGCTCTAGGTCAAGAACTACTCATAACAAGGGAGCGGCAACCAAGGCTATGGAAAGATAGAGAGGGCTCACTGTCATGCAGAGACCTCGAAAGATCTCTCACGGGTAGGCGATGGCTCCCAGGAGTGCCCTAGCCGCAGAGGTGAACATGCCGCGCTGGCGGTGCTGGAGTCGTTATCCCTCGATGGCATGCCCGACCAGCTCAATAAGCACCTCAATAAGTAGAAGGAGTTCATCCACGGCTTGGTGGAGCTGCTAAAGGAGAGCCTCGACGACATGCCCGCCGAGCTCAATGAGTAGGGGGAGTTGACTGCCGGCTTGGTGATGCTGCTAAAGAAGAGCATTGCCTTGGAGAAGAAGGCGACCAGCTAAATCCTCCAACTTCAGGAGGACACGGCGAAGCTTGATAACCCACAAATGTAGGGGATCGCAATAGCTTTCGAGGGTAAAGTATTCAACCCAAATTTATTGATTCGACACAAGGGGATCCAAAGAATATTCTTCATTATTAGCAGTTGAGTTGTCAATTCAACCACACCTGGATAACTTAGTATCTGCAGCAAAGTATTTAGTAGCAAAAGTGGTATGATAATAAAGGTAACAGTGGCAGAAGTAAAGATAATAGTTTTTGGGTTTTTGTAGTAGTTGTAATAGTAGCAACGGAAAAGTAAATAAGCGAAGAACAATATGTGGAAAGCTCGTAGGCAATGGATCAGTGATGGATAATTATGCCGGATGCGATTCCTCATGTAATAGCTATAACATAGGGTGACACATAACTAGCTCCAGTTCATCAATGTAATGTAGGCATGTATCCCGTAAATAGTCATACGTGCTTATGGAAAAGAACTTGCATGCCATCTTTTGTCCTACCCTCCCGTGGCAGCGGGGTCCTAGCAGAAACTAAGGTATATTAAGGCCTCCTTTTAATAGAGAACCGGAACAAAGCATTAGCACATAGTGAATACATGTACTCCTCAAACTACGGTCACCGAGAAGTATCCCGATTATGGTCACTTCGGGGTTGTCGGATCATAACACATAATAGGTGACTATATACTTGCAAGATAGGATCAAGAACACACATATATTCATGAAAACATAATAGGTTCAGATCTGAAATCATGGCACTCGGGCCCTAGTGACAAGCATTAAGCATAGCAAAGTCATAGCAACATCAATCTCAGAACATAGTGGATACTAGGGATCAAACCCTAACAAAACTAACTTGATTACATGGTAAATCTCATCCAACCCATCACCGTCTAGCAAGCCTACGATGGAATTAATCACGCACGGCGGTGAGAATCATGAAATTGGTGATGGAGGATGGTTGATGATGACGACAACGACGAACCCCCCTCTCCGGAGCCCCGAACGGACTCCAGATCAGCCCTCCCAAGAGAGATTAGGGCTTGGCGGCGGCTCCGTGTCGTAAAACACGATGAAACTTTCTCTCTGATTTTTTTTCTCCCCGAACATGAATATATGGAGTTGGAGTTGAGGTCGGTGGAGGTCCTGGGGGCCCAAGAGATAGGGGGGCGCGCCCCCCTGTCTCGTGGACAGGCTGTGGGCCCCCTGGTGTACTTCTTTCGCCTAGAAATTCTTATTAATTCCAAAAAGTGCCTCCGTGGATTTTCAGGACATTCCGAGAACTTTTCTTTTCTACACATAAAACAACATCATGGCAGTTCTGCTGAAAACAGCACCAGTCCGGGTTAGCTTCATTCAAATCATGCAAGTTAGAGTCCAAAACAAGGGCAAAAGTGTTTGGAAAAGTAGATACGTTGGAGATGTATCAACTCCCCCAAGCTTAAACCTTTGCTTGTCCTCAAGCAATACAGTTGATAAACTGAAAGTGATAAAGAAAAACTTTTACAAACTCTGTTTGCTCTTGTTGTTGTAAACATGAAAAGCCAGCATTCCAGTTTCAGCAAATATTATGAACTAACCATACTCACAATAACACTTAGGTCTCACAATTACTCATATCAATAGCATAATCAGCTAGCGAGCCATAATAATAAAACTCGGATGACAACACTTTCTCAAAATAATCATAACATGATATAACAAAATGGTATCTTGCTAGCCCTTTCTGAGACCGCAAAACATAAATGCAGAGCACCTTTAAAGATCAAGGACTGACTAAACATTGTAATTCATGGTAAAAGAGATCCAGTCAAGTCATACCCAATATAAACCAATAGTAATGAATGCAAATGACAGTGTGCTCTCCGGCGGGTGCTTTTTAATAAGAAGGGTGATGACTAAACATAAAAGTAAATAGATAGGCCCTGTGCAGAGGGAAGCAGGGATTTGTAGAGGTACTAGAGCTCGATTTTAAAATAGAGATTGAATAACATTTTGAGCGGCATACTTTCACTGTCAACGCAACAACTATGAGATGGTTGTATCTTCCATACTACATGCATTATAGGCAGTTCCCAAACAGAATGGTAAAGGTTTATAGTCCCCCAACCACCAACAAGCATCAATCCATGGCTTGCTCGAAACAACGAGTGCCTCCAACTAACAACAGCCGTGGGGGAGTTTTGTTTAATTATTTTGATTTGCTTTGATCTTTTTGGATCATGGGACTGGGCATCCCGGTTACCGGCCCTTTCTCGTGAATGAGGAGCGGAGTCCACTCCTCTTGAGAATAACCCACCTAGCATGGAAGATATAGGCAGCCCTAGTTGTAACATCAGCTGCTCGAGCATACAAAACAGAATTTCATTTGAAGGTTTGGAGTTTGGCACATACAAATTTACTTGGAACGGTAGGTAAATACAGCATATAGGAAGGTATGGTGGACTCATATGTAACAACTTTGGGGTTTAAGGAGTTTGGATGCACAAGCAGTATTCCCGCTTACTACAGGTGAAGGATAGCAAATGACTGGGAAGCGACCAACTGAGAGAGCGACAACAGTCATAACCATGCACTAAAATTAATTCACACCGAATACAAGCATGAGTAGGATATAATCCACCATGAACATAAATATCATGAAGGCTATGTTGATTTGATTCAACTACATGCGTGAACATGTGCCAAGTCGAGTCACTCAATACATTCAAAGGAGGATATCATCCCATGATACCACATCATAATCATTCTAATAGCATGTTGGCACACAAGGTAAACCATTATAACTCATAGCTAATCAAGCATGGCACAAGCAACTATAATCTCTAATTGTCATTGCAAATATGTTTACTTCATAATAAGCTGACCCAGAAACGATGAACTCATCATATTTACAAAACCAAGAGAGGTCGAGTTCATACCATCTTTTCTCATCTCAATAAGTCCATCATATATCGTCATTATTGCCTTTCACTCGCACGACCGAATGATGTGTATAATAATAAGAGTGCACGTGCATTGGACTAAGCTGGAATCTGCAAGCATTCAACTCAAGAGAGAAGACAGAGTAATATGGGCTCTAAGTTAAATAAAAAATCATGCATATGAGAGCCACTAAACATTTTCAATATGGTCTTCTCGACCCCCAAAGGAAAGAAAAGAAAATAAAACTATTTACACGGGAAAGCTCCCAATAATTAAGAAGAAGAACTAGAAATCTTTTTGGGTTTTCAATTTAAATCTACTACAAGCATGGAAATTAAACTAACTAATTTTTTTGTTTTTCTTAAGGTTTATCAAACACACAAGAAGAAAGCTAGAAAAAGAAATTTAAACTAGCATGAATAATACAATGAAAGAATATGAGCACCGACGACTAGTGTGTGAACATGAATGTAAAGTCGGTGAGAAATACGTACTCGCCCAAGCTTAGGCTTTTGGCCTAAGTTGGTCTAGTACCAAGGACCGCCTGGCTGATATCCATAAGTGAAACTAGGGTCGTACTGAGATGCAGCAGCAACCGCCTCCTGAGCTGCAGCATGTTGGCGAGCTGCCTCCGCTCTCCCCTCGTGTTCAGCTGCTTCCTCCCTGGTGACAACATATCTTCCTTTTGCCTGATAATCAAAAAGGTAGGGAGCAGGAAGATTAACATGGACAATGTTGCGTCTGTCATAGATTAGTCGATATTGGAGGAATTGTTTGTCGGTGTACTAGAGTAGGGGTACCCTAGCATCCCGAACTTGTGCACGGGCAGTCGCAGCACCCCGTGGCAAGGCTTGCCGGGTGACCGCCAAGGTCCTCCGTGGTTCCTTTGGAGCCATTCAAGAACAAAGTATTCAAGCCAAGGAGACAAGGCCCTGACAAGAGGAGCTTGCCGGGAAGGCCAACCAAGGCATCTCAAGGAACTTGCCGCGACGCACCACGCGTCCCGGCGAGGCCCGGTGAGCGACAAGCTCCCGGACGCGACAAGACAATGACCGCGGCAAGGCGCTTGCCGCGGCAAGCTACCACTCTGTACCCGCGCTCCAGCACATCCACCAATGTGTCACCCTGGGACCTTTCCAGGCGCGCGTGGCAAGAGGCTGTGCAGCCAGCGGTGCGCGGTGGCAAGCGGCGCTGACAAGATTGCCATCGTGGCAAGCGGTGGCGTCCCTGACGGTCCCTTTTTTTGCACTATTTGAGCGATGCAGACGGGCATTTAATGCCTTTGTCCCCTGCCGTCATGGTTAGGTATGATACACTGTACGGGTAGTTGTACCAACCGCAACACCTTTCCATTTTTACCCTTGTCTGCGTTGCCACCTGTCGGTGACCCCTTGAGCATATAAAAGGAGGCCCATGCGCAACGTAGAGGGGGTTCGAAGGCAGAAAAACACTCACGCTCAGTCTCGTTAGCAGCTAGTGTGTACTGTAGCACTCAGCGCTCCCGAGCAAGAACTCAATACACTCAGACATGCAGCAGTAGGAGTATTATCTCTCCGGAGAGCTCCGAAGCTGGGTAAACTGCTGGTGTGCTTCGCCTCG
>NC_041389.1:294032235-294044522 GCF_002162155.2 Triticum dicoccoides
CTCGCTGAACCGAAAGGGGCTCGGTCCGCCGGTCCCATAGATGTTCGTGGATTAGTTTCCCCGACATCTTTGGCGCGCCAGGTAGGGGACGTCAAGGTTGTGTGAACCTGATCCGACGTTCACACGAGCTAGATCTTCATCTTTTTCATCGACATGCCACCGGAGAAGAAGGCTTCGGAGGCGGCTACTCCGTCCTCGTCGATCCCACCACCACCGGAGGAAACGGGTGGTGGGGTAGACGCCGGCGGAAGAATGGGCGTCGACGAGGGAGCTCACGGTGCTGCCAGGTCCAAGGACAAGGCTGCGCAGACCTCGGCATCCGTACATGCACCGCGCCCATCCCAGGAGGCGCGGGACCGACAGCGTCATGGTACTCGCGGTACCATACGTTCTTTGGACCAAGATCGAGCCGGTGGATATCGGGGTGCTCAAGACCAGCATGCACGCCAACATGCTGGCACGAGCGAGACACGGTCGCCTGGACGGGATACTGCTCCTTCTAACACAGTTAGAAGTCCGAGCATATCCCGCTCCTCGCACCGTTCACCACTGCCACCCACCACTCCAGCAGAAGCTTTGGCGCGAGCTCAACTGCTCCTGGATTACCCTCCAACGGCAGACAAGGTCGACGAATGGAGGGCCACCATTCAGAGTCTCATCGGCTTCGCCAACGGCGACACTCCATGGCAGCCGAGTACATCGCGGCCGCGGCAAGACTGCCAGGCACGAGCCGATGGCGACAAAATCGGTGGGGGTGCAACCACCGTGCACTCTCCGCTCCGAAGGCCAAGATCGCCGACCCGCCGGATCTACCTCGACAGCGACTCCACCGCATCATCAGATCCACGAGCTCGTCGCGATCAGCGCCAAGTTCTTCACGAACGACAGCAAGAAGACGCTCGTACTCGCATCAAGCGCCGAAGAGAAGCGCGGCGTCAATCGGACCAGCGCGCTGGGCCCTCTGTCGACATGCATGCGCCAGGGGAACCAGGCGACGTGCCGTACACGGTAGGTTGCCCTGCGTTCACTCGTGAGCTGCGGCAAGTCCAGTGGCCCAGCATGAAGAATTTCAAGCCAGACGTACCAGAGAAGTACGACGGCAAGTCGCATCCGTCGGAGTTCCTCAGCATCTACACCATCGCGGTCCAAGCTGCCGGGGGGCGGGACGACAAGATCCTTGCCAACTACTTCCCGCTGGTGCTCAAGCCCAATGTCAAGTCCTGGCTCATGCACTTGCCGGACAACTCCATATCCTCCTGGGCAGACCTATGCCATCAGTTTGTCGGCGCCTTTACAGGCGGCCACAAGCCTCATGGCCAAGAGAGTGACCTTCATCTGCTCGCCCAGAAGGAAGGAGAGCCCCTGCGCAAGTACATTCAGAGATTCAGCCGTGTATAGCACAACATCCCAGATGTTCACCCTGCCGCGGTCATCAGCGCGTTCCATCAGAACGTGCGAAACCGCAGGATGCTGGAGGAGATGGCGATGTGCAAGATCAGAGACGTCAGTGAGCTATATGCCCTGGCCGACAAGTGTGCATGTGCTGAGGAAGGGAGGAAACTCCCCAGAGAGAATACAGAAGCAGGAGGATCTGACAGCAAGGATGCTGCCCCAGCAAAGAAAAATCGGCGGCGGAACAACAGGAAAAAGAAAGGCAAAGATGTGCTAGTCATTGAGCAGTCCGGCAACGGAGGTGGCGCCAAGAAGGCCAAAGCTGGTAGCTCCGGCAAGGAGATTGCCGCATGCACCAACTGCCAGGCTGTGGCGGTCGCCGACAAGCAGGACGGCACCAACAAGCAGTACTGCAAGATCCATCGCACCAAGGGCCATGACCTCCAGAGCTGCAAGAAGGTCGAGCAGCTTGTCGAGCAGCAAAAGGCTGAATACGAGCGACGCGACAAGGAGAGGCCCAAGAAGGTGCTGGAGGATCCGGCAAGAAATGCCCCAGCCGAGGAGGACGCCGCGGCAAGGCCAAGCAGCGGCAAGGAGACAGACCTCCCCGCGGCTGCGACAAGGATGAAGATGACGACGACGATGAAGATATGGATGATGACGACGCCGGAGAGCAAGAGTTCCAGAAAGCCACAGAGGTCCTGTGCGTTGACGGCGGTGCTTCTCTGCATACTTCACACCGCCAGCTCAAGCAGTGGGTGCGGGAAGTCAATGCGGCAGAACCACCCGTCGAGTCACGCAAGCCTCTGAAATGGTCCAGCACGCCTATCATCTTTGATATTGAGGACCACCCGGATCGCACAACTGCAGTCGGGTGCTTGCCGATGTTGGTTTCACCAACTATCCGCAACCTCAAGGTCACTAAGATGCTAGTTGATGGCGGGGCCGGCTTGAACCTGATCTCCTCCGCGGTACTCCAGAAACTCCAGATCCCTGACAGCGAGCTCGAAGAGACCGGCACATTCCAAGGAATCAATCCGGGAAGGAGCAGGCCGAAGGGAAAGATCACGTTGCCGGTGACATTTGGCAGCGAGTTGAACTTCAGGACTGAGAGGGTCACTTTTGACGTTGCTGACTTTCCATTGCCTTACAATGGGATACTCGGCCGTCCAGCACTCGCCAAATTCATGGCAGCCTCTCACTATGCATACAACATGCTGAAGATGCCAGGCTCGATAAGTGTCATCTCTGTCCATGGCGACAAGAAGGATGCTCTTATCTGCGCCGATAAGATCTACCGGGAAGCAGCAGCCGCAACAGATCACAAGTCACTTGCCGTTGAAGCTCCCGGGGGGAAGAAGAAGACCAAGTCCGACAAGAATTCTGATGCCCACTCCGGCAAGCGCACCTTTTCGGAGTGCTGCGCTACCGTCGACGACGCACCATCGAGCTCCACCGGCAAATGTAAGAATACAATGGCAGCTCCGCCAGAGACCAAGAAGGTGTCCGCCAAGGAGGACGGCACTAGTGGTACCTTCACCATCAGTGCCACTCTCGACCCTAAAGAGGAAAGCGCGCTCGTTGCTTTCCTGCGGGCGAACGTCGACGTGTTTGCGTGGCAACCGTCTGACATCCCTGGTGTTCCCAGGAAAGTAATCGAGCACCATCTTGCCGTCCGTCCTCATGCGCGGCCCGTCAAGCAGAAGGTCAGGAAACAAGCAGTGGAGCGCCAGGAATTCATCACAGAAGAAATCAAGAAGTTGGAAGCAGCAGGCCTTGTCAGAGGAGTGCTCCATCCTACGTGGTTGGCCAATCCTGTAGTCGTGCGCAAGGCAAACGGGAAATGGAGGCTTTGTATCGACTTTACCGATCTCAATAAAGCTTGTCCCAAAGACCCATTTCCCTTGCCGCGCATTGACCAGATTGTTGACTCCACGGCCAGATGTGACTTGCTTTCATTTCTTGGCGCATACTCAGGATACCATCAGATCTTCATGGCAGAAGAGGATGAGGAGAAGACCGCATTCATCACTCCATGTGGTACATACTGTTTCATACGGATGCCTTTCGGTTTAAAGAATGCTGGTTCAACATTTGCAAGGGTAGTCCATGACACTTTTGAGCCACAAATACACAGAAATGTGGAAGCCTACATGGATGACATAGTGGTCAAGAGCAAGGACAAGGCAACTCTGATTCAAGATTTAGACGAGACCTTTGCAAATCTGCGCAAGATCAACCTCAAGCTTAACCCCGAGAAGTGTGTGTTTGGAGTCCCCTCCGGCAAGCTTCTCGGGTTCTTCGTGTCTCAGCGGGGAATTGAAGCCAATCCCGACAAGATCAAGGCCATTGAGCAGATTGAAGCACCAAAGCGCGTCAAGGATGTACGAAGACTTGCCGGTTGCGTGGCGGCTCTTAGCAGGTTTATCTCTAGGTCTGCTGAGCGCGCCCTGCCGTTTTTCAAAATATTGAAAAAGGCAGGTCCAATGAAATGGACTCCGGAAGCGGAGGCTGCGCTGCAAGACTTGAAGAGATACCTGTCCTCCACTCCAACACTTGTCGCACCTAAGACACAAGAGAAGTTGTTGCTCTATATAGCGGCAACCAATCAAGTGGTCAGTCCTGCGTTAGTAGCGGAGAGGGAGGCGGATGATGAGCCAGCAACCACGGCAGATGCATCCAGCGACAAGCAGGGGGCTTCATCGACAAGCTCTGGTCCCGACAAGGATGGATTTGCGCAGGCGCGTGAGGAGATACAGAAGAGGATGGTGCAGCGCCCAGTTTACTTTGTCAGTTCCCTTCTGCAGGGGGCTAGGTCGAGGTACTCTGGTGTGCAGAAATTGCTTTTCGGCCTTCTCATGGCCTCAAGAAAGCTGCGCCACTACTTCCAAGCACATGAGATCACAGTTGTCACTCGTTTTCCGCTGAAAAGGGTACTGCAGAATCCAGAAGCAACAGGCAGGATTGTCGAGTGGGCACTGGAACTGTCAAGCTTTGGCCTCAAGTTTGAGAGCACTTCAACTATCCAAAGCAGAGCATTGGCAGAATTCATAGCAGAGTGGACGCCAACACCAGATGAAGAAATTCCAGAAACGAGCATCCCCGTCAAGGAAGCAGGCAAATAGTGGCTGATGTACTTTGATGGTGCCTTCTCACTGCAAGGCGCCGGTGCAGGCGTGCTACTTGTTGCACCCACCGGAGAGCACCTCAAGTACGTAGTCCAGATGCACTTTCCCAGGGAGCAAGCAACAAGCAATACCGCGGAGTATGAAGGTTTGCTTGCCGATCTCAGGATCGCGGCAGACCTTGGGATCAAGAAGCTCATCGTCAGGGGTGACTCGCAGCTTGTCGTCCGCCAAGTGAACAAGAATTATCAGAGTCCGTTGACGGAAGCTTACGTTGATGAAGTGAGAAAGCTAGAAGAGCACTTTGACGGCCTACAGATGGAGCATGTTCCAAGAACTGATAACGACATTGCCGATGGTCTGTCGAAGTGCGCCGCACTTAAGTTACCTGTGGAACCAAGGATCTTTGTGCTCAAACTGACTCAACCGTCTATAACGCCATCAACTGGACAGAGCAAGAAGAGGAAGTTGATTTCTGGTGACTATTTTCCAGCAGAGCTCCCCGAAGCCGCCGCCAAGAAGGTCCCCAAGATCAACACCAAGGGTGATGAGGAGCAGTCTGCTCCGGCAAGCCCTAGGGTTTGTTCCGTTGAAGCAGACGCTCCCGACAAGTTTTGCTCTGGCAAGCTTGCCGGGGAACGTCAAGCTCCGGCTAAGCCGCAGGTTCTTGCCGTAGAAGTGGTTGTTCCCGCAGCAGCAGATGTGCCTTTAGTCCTTGTTGTCGAGCCGCAAGCTCCAGCATGGGCACAGCAGATTGTCCATTTCCTTCAGACA
This sequence comes from Triticum dicoccoides, assembly GCF_002162155.2. Taxonomy (NCBI): domain Eukaryota; kingdom Viridiplantae; phylum Streptophyta; class Magnoliopsida; order Poales; family Poaceae; genus Triticum; species Triticum dicoccoides. The sequence goes on from NC_041389.1 coordinate 294,037,527, forward strand.
GGAGAACTTCCCAAAGAGCAAGAAGAAGCGGAAAGAGTAGCCCGGCAGTCAAGTATGTACCAGTTTGTCGACAACACACTGTACAGAAGAAGACTCAACGGTGTGAAATTGAAGTGTATTCACCGGGAAGGCGGACAAAAGCTATTGGCAGAGATACATGGAGGCATATGTGGTCACCACATTGGCGCAAGAGCACTTGCCGGCAAAGCGTTCCGGCAAGGGTTCTTTTGGCCGACAGCCCTCCAGGATGCAACTGCACAAGTAACCAAGTGTGAAGCGTGCCAGTTCCATTCCAAGCAGATACACCAGCCAGCTCAAGCTCTCCAGACGATCCCTTTATCCTGGCCATTTTCGGTCTGGGGGCTCGACATCCTCGGCCCCTTTCCCCGAGCCGTCGGGGGCTTTGAGTACTTGTACGTTGCAATCGACAAGTTCACAAAGTTGCCAGAAGTGGAAGCAGAGAGGAAGGTGACAGCACAGTCAGCAGTCAAATTCTTCAGGTCGATTGTTTGCCGCTTCGGGATCCCTAACAGGATCATCACCGACAACGGCACGCAATTTACAAGCCGCACCTTCATGCAGTATGTCCAAGATCTTGGCACCAAGGTCTGCTTCGCTTCTGTTGCTCACCCGAGAAGCAACGGTCAAGCGGAGAGGACAAATGCTGAAGTGCTGCGCGGGCTCAAGACCAGGACTTTCGACAGGCTGCGCAAGTGCGGAAAGAACTGGATTGAGGAGCTGCCGGTGGTTCTTTGGTCGATCAGGACGACGCCAAATCGAGCCACTGGCCAGACACCTTTCGCTCTAGTCTATGGAGCAGAAGCAGTTCTCCCCACGGAACTCGTATACGGGTCACCTCGAGTGCTCGCTTATGATGAGCTTGAGCAAGAGCAGCTGCGGCAAGATGACGTGCTGCTCCTTGAGGAAGACCGTCTTCAGGCCGCTGTACGAGCTGCTCGATACCAGCAAGCTTTGTGCCGCTACCATAGCCGCAAAGTTAATGCCAGAAGTCTCGAGGAAGGCGACCTTGTTCTTCGGCGCGTTCAGTCCGCCAAGAATTCCAACAAGTTGACGCCGAAGTGGGAAGGCCCTTACCGGGTGAAACGAGACACTAGGCCTGGCGCTGTCCGCCTTGAGACCGAAGATGGCATTCCGGTGAGCAACTCCTAGAACATTGAGCATCTTCGTAAGTTTTACCCATAAGGCGCGGTTGCCGGAACCTGTTCCGGCAACCACCTTTTGTACAAGTCTTGCCGCTGTTGCATGTAATCCTTTGTACAAAGCCGGGCGCAGACCCCGTGCATAAGTAAAGCTCATGTGCTCCGCACATCTTGTCAATTTCATGCTTTCTATTTTTTGCATGTGTTATCTGACACCTTGTGCAGCACCTACCTCCGGTAAGCAATAACGAGCCGAAAGGCTGCATATCTTTATTTTCTCTTCTTCCTTTTTCTCAAAGAAAGGAAGGTTCCCTTGCCCACAAGTTTGCCGGGGGTAAAGGAGAAGATAATGGTGTGGACCAGGCGTCGTTCAAGAAAGTTTTGCCTTACCGGGAAGCAAACGACAGAAAAGCTAAGTTGCCAAAGTTTGAGGAATCAGTTTTAAAAATTTTAAGTTATCTTCCTCGAACGACCGTGCTTTGTATGGAAAACCTGTGCGTGGAGGAACCAACTCGTAGCTAGTTGCGCCCTTACTTTGTTTCGAGTCCGCTCAACAACTTAAGTGAGCTGCGACTAGTTGCGACAAGGTTTCTTGTCGGTAGCGGCACCGCCAGCAGGCTGCCGACATCCCGCACTCAGCGCTCGCGGCTAAGGTGCCTGCGCCGACAAGTTCCCTAAAAATATAGGGCAAAAACATACAAAGGAAGGAATCAAGTAAAGGAAATAACATAGCAATCGCTACCCAAAATAGAGTTATATTACAAGATAGCTGGTCGCAGCTCTAACAGATTGTTCTCATAACATGACCAACAGCGACAAGAAAAGGAGAAAACGGGCGGCCTAATCTACGCGATCGCCCTCAACCCTCTTGATCCCGCTCACCTTGTCCACAATGGGTGCGACAAGGGTCTTGAGCGCTTCCAGGTCAGCATCCGGCGGCATGGTCTTGAGGATGTTGGTGAGGTTGAGGCCCGGGTTGCGGAAGCCCACCTTCACCAACACCTTCTGAAGAGCTCCCGCGCAGATCTTGCGCGACTCGTCGGCCAGCTGCTTTGGGATCTTTTCCCGGAGTCGCTGGAGGGCCGTCACCACGCCTTTGAAGAACAAGCTGAGCTTGGCGCTGGGTTGGAGGTTCTCATCGGAGGGATACCCGAGATCCTCCATCCCCAGCTGCGCCAACTCCCTGTCGATGGCTGCGGCAACATCCACGAGACCCTCTGTCCAGTGCTCCACATTCTCCCTAAAAGTGTTCTGGGCGGCAGCAGCCCTCGCCAGCAGCGCCTCGTCGGCCTTGATCTTCTCCTTCAAGGCCACTTCCTGCTCCCTGGCGCCGTCCAGCATCTTGGTCAAGGTAGTCAGCTTCAACTCAAGATCTGCGTTGGAGTCCTTGGCGGCGCTAAGCTCCTTGCCCCTCTCGGCGAGACGACCCTACAGCTCGCCAAAGCTGTAGGCGTCCTTCTCGCGCTCATGCTTGAGCGCAGCAAGCTCTTCACCGCTTGCCTTCAGATCGGCCTCCAGCTACGCCACCTTCGTCTCCAGCTCCTTCTTGGCGGCCTCGGCAGTTGCGGCAGTATCCTCTGCTTGCTTGAGAGCCCCGCCGAATGTGTGCTCGCGCGCAGCAAGCTCCTCCTCGTGGCTGTCAAGGCTGACTTTCCACTGCGCCAACTCGCCCTCCCGCGCAGACAGCTTCTCGGCGGCAAGTCGCTGTTGCTCTTCAACTTCAGCCTTGTCGAGGAGGAAGGCTTTCCGCTCCTCGGCAAGTTGCTTCCGCTCCTCTGCCAGGGACCGGAGAGTTTCCTGGTTAAGACCCCGGAGCTCCTCCGCGCGGTTCTCAATATCCACTCCCGCCTTCGCAACAAGCGCTTCTCGGGATTCCAGCTTGGCTTGTCGAGCGCGGTAGAGCGACACCTGCTTCCGCTGCAGCCGCTCCTCCTCAGGCTCGCCGCTGCTGCTGCTCGGTGCATCAACCACGTCAGCCCAGCGGAGGCGAGCACCTCTCCATCAAAGATTTCTCCTTCGATCGGCGCCCTGGAGCTTGACGCCCAGGGGAGCTTGATGAAGACGCCATCGCCGACCTTCAAATAAGCGTCGGGCTGGGGCTCTTCGGAGCCTGACGCTGCGGTAGTGGCGGAGGGATCGGCGGTCGATGTAGCGCCTGGCGCTCCTGCGGCCTCAGTGCCGTCAGTGCGATCGCCAGACCCCTCGCCGGCTTTTGTAGCAGCAGCTTTGGCGGCCTCTTCGCCGGCGGGATCATCAGCGCCGGCTGCTTCTTCCGCAGCAGCGACATCGTCGGTATTGCCGCGCGCGTTCTCCTTGCTGGCAACCTCGGTCTCCATCGGCTCCGTGGCAGATGGATCTGACGGCCGGAAAAGGGAGAAAAGTCAAGCAAATATCCAAAAAGAAAATCAGAAGAAGAAGAACCCAAGGGGAGTTTTCAAGCAAGCGGATTACCTGTGGTGGGTTCTACAGTCATGGTCTCCACCACCGGGGGGTCGCTGGTGCTGTCCCTTGCCGGAGAACTCTCCCCTGCCGGAAAATTCTCCCTTGCTGGAGAATGCTCCCTTGTCGGGGAACCCTCCCTTGGCGGTGTAGTCGAAGCAGATGGCATGTCGGGGGCGGCTTCCGAGCGCTCCTGGTGAGGCTGCTCTGCTCCTACACAAACCAATAGTCAGATGTCAGCAAAGAAAGAGCACCCATGCGCGCCTAACAGCGGGAAGTAAACCATATACTTACGCTGGGGGCTGCGCTGGGAGCTGCTTTGGGGAATAGTTGCCGGGTCCGGCAAGGTAGTCTCGGACACACCCCCTGCCGTCGCGGTGTTTTCGTCCTCGATGACAATCACCGGGACCTTGGCTCTCTTTGCCGCTCTCTGGGCCAGAGTCCTGAAAAGGAATGGGTTCAGAGTAAAGCAAATCAGATACAAGACAAAACAACAAGAATTGAAGAACTACAAGTATAGCAAAGAACCTTACTCTTCTTCTTCCTCGTCGGTGCTGAGCACGGAGAGGTCGAAGTCCGGCTCACCCCCGGTGCGACGAGGCGGAGGAGTAGGTTCCCTTAGCCGCTTGGCGGGGGCAGTGGCGGTGGTCTGAGACGGCCCAGCTCCGGCCGCCGCCGCGGTGTGAGAAGCGGCAGGAGCAGAAGCGGTGGTCCGGGAGGACCCCGCTCCAGTTGCCGCAGCGGCGTGAGGTGCTCCCGCGGCAACAGTGCTTGCCACGGTGGAGCGCGTCGCGCGGCGCGGCGGATGTTGACTCGTCTGCCGCCCCGCTACATCCCCGGCCTTGCGGAGACGCCTTCTTGGTGGAGCTGGGGGCTCTGCTTGCGGCGAGCTGTCTGAAGATGAGGAGGAAGAGGAGTTGATCTTCAACAAGCCACTCGCACCCTCGGCGGGCTCGCTCAACTCGACTTCAGGCCCGGCAAGCTCTCCCTCGCCGGCAAGCTCCTCTCGCTCGGCAAGGCTTGCCGCCTCTGCTGCCTATGCCTCCTCCATGGTGAATCCAAACTCGCCCGCGGCAGTGGATGCCGCCGCCTCTTCCAGCCTAGTGGTGATGCGCTGCATCTCCGCATCGGTGGTGTCGCGAGTAAGGCTTTTCTGTTCATCGGAGCGGACCGGCACTTCTACCAAGCCGTCAAAGAACTCCTGCACGACGTCGTCTGCAGGCTCTTGCTAAGTTGGGACAATTCCATGCGAATCGCACAGCGGCATCATTGCACGGTGGAGTTGTTGCACAGTGGAACGACACCCTTCGGCAACCTGAACACTTCGGGATGTTGAGGGTCGTGCTTGAACAGTTCCTGGAGCATCGCATCTAGTTCCAGGACAGTGAAGTTGAAGTTGAGGCCCGGGCGCAGCCTCATGATATCCGCCGCATTATGGAACTCCCAGGCGGGTCTCCTCCTCTCCTGCAGGGAGGCGATGCGGCAGCGAAGAAAATCTGCGCCAACGGCGCCTACAGTGAGCCCGGCAAGCCTGAGGCGTTGGATCCGGGTGACGGCAATCTTCAGCCTATCGTCTTCCGGGGCCACGTTGCTCCAATCGTTTCCACGCGCTACTGGGGCTTGGCGCTGGGCGGTAAATGGTTGTGGGTTCTCCTCGACAATCCAGCACCAGTCTGCTCTCCATTCCTCCCACTTGCTGCGGAACTCTCCCTCTAGATAAGCTTCCTTCTTGCCAGCTCTCGAGATCCAGGCGATTCCGCCGGATAAAGGCTCCCCCCTCTCAACTCGGAGCATATAGAAGTGGCGAAAAAGAGCTACATTTGGATAGACTCCGACAAAGTTTTCACAGAGATGTGCGAAAACTGCCATGGTCAGAACAGCATTGGGGGTGAAGCCAAGGAGGCGGAACCCGTAGGTGTTCATAATGTCGCAGAAAAACTCAAAGAAAGGCGGGCAGAGCCCACAGTAGAAGAACAACGCGAAGAAGGGATATCCATTCGGAGCCAGTTTCGAAGCGGCGGCTGAGAGTACCTTCGTGCGCGGATGCGCTCGCGTCTCCGTCGACTAGAAGAGGTAGTAATACTCCCTCAGCTCCTTCGCGGCGAGCTTGGGGGGAAGATTGCCCGCTCCTTTCGCAGCGCCGCGAGCCGCTGCGCCTCGGCCGACTTCACGACCTTCCCCGCTTTCGGAGCCATGGCGGAGGTGGTGAGTGAGATCGACGGCGTTGGTGGTGTTGGTGACGATGGGGGGCAGAGCGCTGCTCTATTTCAGCTTTGGGAAGAAGGGGGGAGCAGTGAGGTTTTTTGAGATTGGAATAGCAACCAGCGAGATGGGCGAACTGCCCCTGTTTCCCCTGCTTATAAAGAGGGAGGGGCGGACGTTCCGTCTTTCCGAATAAAGAAACCACCCACGATCTCTCCCACGATGCCGCATTCGACGCGTGTCATTCGGGGAGGGCGCGGTGGATACGGAGTGAGATACGGCGTAACCCAGGCCGCGTGTGCCCGTGCCCTGTTTTGGGCCTGGCCCAACAGCGCTCGGCACCATGTGTGGCCCAGGCCCGGGGGCTCCTGTCAGTGTACTAGAGCAGGGGTACCCTAGTATCCCGAACTTGTGCACGGGCAGTCGTAGCACCCCATGGCAAGGCTTGCCGGGTGACCGCCAAGGTCCTCCGTGGTTCCTTTGGAGCCATTCAAGAACAAAGTATTCAAGCCAAGGAGACAAGGCCCCAGCAAGAGGAGCTTGCCAGGAAGGCCAACCAAGGCATCTCAAGGAACTTGCCGCGACACGCCACGCGTCCCGGCGAGGCCCGGTGAGCGACAAGCTCCCGGACGCGACAAGACAACGACCGCGGCAAGGCGCTTGGCGCGGCAAGCTACCACTCTGTACCCGCGCTCCAGCACATCCACCAACGTGTCGCTCTGGGACCTTTCCAGGCGCGCGTAGCAAGAGGCTGTGCAGCCAGCGGTGCGTGCTGGCAAGCGGCGCTGACAAGATTGCCATCGTGGCAAGCGGTGGCGTCCCTGATGGTCCTTTTTTGCACTATTTGAGCGACGCAGACGGGCATTTATTGCCTTTGTCCCCTGCCGTCAGGGTTAGGTATGATACACTGTACAGGTAGTTGTACCAACCGCAACACCTTTCCATTTTTACCCTTGTCTGCGTTGCCACCTGTCGGTGACCCCTTGAGCATATAAAAGGAGGCCCATGCGCAATGTAGAGGGGGTTCGAAGGCAGAAAAACACTCACGCTCGGTCTCGTTAGCAGCTAGTGTGTAATGTAGCACTCAGCGCTCGCGAGCAAGAACTCAATACACTCAGACATGCAGCAGTAGGAGTATTATCTCTCCGGAGAGCTCCGAAGCTGGGTAAACTGCTGGTGTGCTTCGCCTCGATCC
>NC_041389.1:294044883-294076808 GCF_002162155.2 Triticum dicoccoides
TAGTTTCCCCGACATTGTTCATTCCTCCCAAGAAATTAAGGATTGACCATAGCTTCAGAATCCAAAAGAACAGGTGGTATAATCATATCCCCTTCTCGTGGGGCTATACCAAGATAATTAGCCACACGGGTTGCATAAATTCCTCCAAATAAATTTCCATTTTTACTATTATTCTGCAACCTATGTGCAACTATTACCCCCAAGTTATAACCTATATAACCTAACACAGCACTCTTGAGGACACAAAGATCAGGGACACACATGTGACATGCTTCGTCTTTACCATTAATGCATCTACCAATAAAGAGAGCAAAATAATGTATAGCGGGAAAATGAATGCTCTCTATGGTAGCTTATGCTATGTCCCTAGATTCTCCCACAGTAATACTAGCAAGAAAATCTCTAAATTCAGATTTTTGAGGATCATTAATATTACCCCACTGCGGGAGTTTGCAAGCAGTTGTGAAATCCTCTAAATCCATGGTATAAGATGTATCATAAATATCAAATATGACACCAGGAGAATTACGCGCACAGTTATATTTAAACCTCCGCAAAAAGGAATCAGTTAATTCATAGTACTGAGGACACTTATCTTGTAAGAAGTCCTCCAGCTCGACATTACGCACATACGCGTCAAATTCCTCCTTGAAGCCTGCTTCGACCATAAAATAATCGGATGGCCACTCACAAGCTCGTACATCCGCGTCCCTCGGCAATTCAACATCATGCCCACATATAGCAATCCTAGGCCCCTTATTTACCGAGGAACCACCTTGGTACATTCTTCTAAGCATAATTCTTTTCGGAAAAATTTCTGAAATTTTAGTAACTTCAAAATAAAAGTGAATAAAACTAAACAAGATTGGTAGCAGCTACTCCTATAAGTGCCTAGAGCCTATATCATGCATCAAAATTGCTTGGGACCTCATAAATTTAACATGCAAGCTCAAGAACATGGTCACCTATGCAGCAAAATTTGCAATGAATAAAGCACTAGAACAAAAACTAATTGGACCAATGGAGGAGTCACATACCAAGCAACAATCTCCCAAAGCAGTTTTGTGAATGGAGCTTTGAGCAAGGAGATCAAAAATCGCAGCAAAATGAGCTAGAACTCGTGCTTGAGCTGGATGGGGATTTTTTTGGGTAGAAGATGAAGTGTGTGGGTGCTGGCATAAGTGGAGGGGGGCCACCAGGGGCCCACGAGACAGGGGGCGCACCCTCCACTCTCGTGGCCTGGTGCTTGCCCCTCCTGCAGTGTTTTCAGTGCCTAAAATCCTCAAATATTCCATAAAAATCATACTAAATTTGCAAGGCATTTGGAGCACTTTTATTTTCGGGCTATTTTTTTAATGCATGGATAATTCATAAAACAGACGAATAATACTATTTTTGCATTATTTATTCTAAATAACAGAAAGTAAAAAGTAGGTACAGAAGGTTGTGCCTTCTAGTTTCATCCTTCTCATGATCATCAAAATGAATCCACTAACAAGGTTGATCAAGTCTTGTTAACAAACTCATTCCGAATAACACGGAACCGGAGAAATTTCGAATAACACTAAGTTACCTCAACGGGGATATAAAAATTCCCAACAATAAGAATATCATATTTTTTCTTGACAGTAGGGAGAGGAAATTCAAAACCTCCAATAATGATAGTTGGAACTTTTCCAATACAATTGATGTTATGAACTTGAGATTGTTTCTTCGGAAAGTGTACCGTATGCTCATTACCATTAACATGAAAAGTGACATTGCCTTTGTTGCAATCAATAACAGCCCCTGTAGTGTTCAAAAAAGGTCTACCAAGGATAATAGACATACTATCGTCCTCGGGAATATCAATAATAACAAAGTCCGTTAAGATAGTGACATTTGCAACCACAACAGGCACATCCTCACAAATACAGACAGGTATAGCAGTTGATTTATCAGCCATTTGCAAAGATATTTCGGTAGGTGTCAACTTATTCAATTCAAGTCTACAATATTAAGAGAGAGGCATAACACTAACACCGGCTCCAAGATCACATAAAGCAGTTCTAACATAATTTCTTTTGATGGAGCATGGTATAGTTGGTACACCCGGATCTCCAAGTTTCTTTGGTATTTCACCCTTAAAAGTGTAATTAGCAAGCATGGTGGAAATTTCATCTTCCGGTACCTTTCTTTTATTTGTAATGATATCATTCATATACTTAGCATAAGGATTTACTTTAAGCATATCAGTTAAGCGCATACGTAAGAAAATAGGTCTAATCATTTCAGCAAAGCGCTCAAAATCCTCATCATTCTTTGTCCTGGATGGCTTAGGAGGAAAGGGCATGGGTTCTGAACCCATGGTTCTCTTTCTCTATCGTGCTTCCTAGCAACAAAATCTCTCTTATCATAACGTTGATTCTTTGATTGTGGGTTATCAAGATCAATAGCAGATTCAATCTCTACTTCACTGTTTTTGCTAGGTTGAGCATCAACATGAACATTATAATTAACATTATCACTAGGTTCATGTTCATCACCTGATTGTGTTTCAGCATCAGAAATAGAAATATCATTGGGATTCTCAGGTGTGTCTACAATAGGTTCACTAGAAGCATGCAAAGTCCTATCGTCTTTCTTTTTCTTCTTTTTAGAAGAATTAGGTGCCTCTAAATTGTTTCTCTGAGAATCTTGCTCGATTCTCTTAGGGTGGACTTCAGGATACAAAGGTTCCTGAGTCATTCTACCAGTTCTAGTAGCCACTCTGACAGCAAAGTCATTTTTATTATTTAATTCCTCAAGCAAATCATTTTGAGCTTTAATTACTTGCTCAGCTTGAGTAGCAGCCATAGAAGTATATTTGCTAATGAGTTGGAGTTCACCTTTAACTCTAGCCAAATTATCGCTCATGCGTCCTATCTCGAAAGCATTATTCTTTAACTCTCTACCAACATAAGAATTAAAACTTTCTTGTCTAGCCGTAAAATCATCAAATTCATCTAAGCAGGGGCTATGAAATTTAGTAGAGGGGATTTCAACTTTATCATATCTATATATAGAGAGAAATTACCTTCACTACCTATGTCGGGTTATCAAGACAACATGGTTCTTCAACAGGCGGTATATTAAGACCATGTATTTCTTCAATAGGAGGTAAATTCTTAACATCTTCAGCTTTAATACCTTTTTCTTTCACTGATTTCTTTGCCTCTTGCATACCTTCAGGACTGAGAAATAAAACACCTCTCTTCTTCGGAGTGGGTTTAGGAATAGGCTCAGGAGTTGGCTTAATTGGTTCAGGATTTTTTTCAGGAATTGGCTCAGGAAGAGTCCAATTATATTCATTAGTTAACATATTATTCAATAGTAATTCAGCTTCGTCGACTGTTCTTTCCCTGAAAACACAACCAGCACAACTTCCAAGTAGTCCTTGGAAGCATCGGTTAGTCCATTATAAAAGATATTAAGTATTTCATTTTTCTTAAGAGGATGATCAGGCAAATCATTAAGTAATCGGAGAACCCTCCCCCAAGATTGTGGGAGACTCTCTTCTTTGATTTGCACAAAATTATATATTTCCCGCAAGGCAGCTTGTTTCTTATGAGCAGGGAAATATTTAGCAGACAAGTAATAAATCATATCCTGGGGACTATGCACACAACCAGGAACAAGAGAATTATACCAAGTCTTAGCATCACCCTTTAATGAGAACGGAAATATCTTAAGGATATAATAATAGCGAGACTTCTCATTATTAGTAAACAGGGTGGCTATATCATTCAACTTGGTAAGATGTGCCACAACAGTTTCAGATTCAAGGCCAAAAAAGGATCAGATTCAACTAAAGTAATAATCTTAGGATCAACAGAGAATTCATAATCCTTATCAGTAACATAGATAGGTGAAGTAGCAAAATCAGGGTCAGGTTTCATTCTAGCATTAAGAGACTGCTGCTTCCATTTAGCTAATAACTTCTTAAGATCATATCTATCATTGCAAGCAAAGATAGCTCTAGCAGCTTCTTCATTCATAACATAACCCTCAGGAACAACAGGTAGTTCATAATCATTGGGAGAACTTTCATCATCACTATCATCAATAATAGCATCTTCAATATTTTCATTCCCCCTAATTCTAGCAAGTTGTTCATCAAGAAATTCACCTAATGGCAAAGTAGTATCACGCACAGAAGTAGTTTCATCATGCATAGCAGAAGTGGCATCATCAATAACATGCGACATATCAGAATTCATAGCAGTAGCAGGTTTAGGTGTCGCAAGCTTACTTATAACGGAAGGGGAATCTAGTACAGAGCTTGATGGCAGTTCCTTACCTCCCCTCCTAGTTGAGGGCAAAATGGTAGTTCTATCGTCTTTCAAGTTCTTCATAGTTATCAACAGATATAAATCCCATGTGACTTAGAGAATAGAGCTATCGTCCCCGGCAACGGCGCCAGAAATTAGTCTTGATAACCCACAAGTGTAGGGGATCGCAACAGCTTTCGAGGGTAAAGTATTCAACCCAAATTTATTGATTCGACACAAGGGGAGCCAAAGAATATTCTTGAGTATTAGCAGTTGAGTTGTCAATTCAACCACACCTGGATAACTTAGTATCTGCAGCAAAGTATTTAGTAGCACAAGTGGTATGATAATAAAGGTAATAGTGGCAAAAGTAAAGATAATAGTTTTTGGGTTCTTGTAGTAGTTGTAATAGTAGCAACGGAAAAATAAATAAGCAAAGAACAATATGTGAAAAGCTCGTAGGCAATGGATCAGTGATGGATAATTATGCTGGATGCGATTCCTCATGTAATAGCTATAACATAGGGTGACACAGAACTAGCTCCAGTTCATCAATGTAATGTAGGCATGTCTTCCGTAAATAGTCATACGTGCTTATGGAAAAGAACTTGCATGACATCTTTTGTCCTACCCTCCCGTGGCAGCGGGCTCCTAGAGGAAACTAAGGGATATTAAGGCCTCCTTTTAATAGAGAATCGGAACAAAACATTAGCACAGAGTGAATACATGAACTCCTCAAACTACGGTCATCACCGAGAAGTATCCCGATTATTGTCACTTCGGGGTTGTCGGATCATAACACATAATAGGTGACTATAGATTTGCAAGATAGGATCAAGAACACACATATATTCATGAAAACATAATAGGTTCAGATCTGAAATCATGGCACTCGGGCCCTAGTGACAAGCATTAAGCATAGCAAAGTCATATCAACATCAATCTAAGAACATAGTGGATACTAGGGATCGAACCCTAACAAAATTAACTTGATTACATGGTAAATCTCATCCAACCCATCACCGTTCAGCAAGCCTACGATGGAATTACTCACGCACGGCGGTGAGCACCATGAAATTGGTGATGGAGGATGGTTGATGATGACGACGGCGACGAATCCCCCTCTCCGGAGCCCCGAACGGACTCGAGATCAGCCCTCTCGAGAGAGATTAGGGTTTGGTGGCGGCTCCGTGTCGTAAAACACGATGAAATTTTCTCTCTGATTTTTTCTCCCCGAACGTGAATATATGGAGTTGGAGTTGAGGTCGGTGGAGGTCCAGGGGGGCCATGAGATAGGGGGCGCATCCCCCTGTCTCGTGGACAGGATGTGAGACCCCTGGTGTACTTCTTTCGCCTAGAAATTCTTATTATTCCAAAAAGTGCCTCTGTGGATTTTCAGGACATTCCGAGAACTTTTCTTTTCTACACATAAAACAACATCATGGCAGTTCTGCTGAAAACAGCGTTAGTCCGGGTTAGTTTCATTCAAATCATGCAAGTTAGAGTCCGAAACAAGGGCAAAAGTTTTTGGAAAAGTAGATACGTTGGAGATTTATTAAAGCTCTGCCACGAGCTCGACCTACGAAGGAGGAAAACGCCGTCTGGAAGAAGCTGCATAAGAATAGTAGTTCCTCGATGAAGATGTTGCAGGACCTCGTCATGGAATAGAGGGAGGAGTTGGTGAAGCTCCGCATTGAGCACCCTGCTGCTGTCAAGGTACGTAATGAGGCCGTGGAACAGATGATGAAGGCTCGCGTCGAGAAATCCCGCGTCATGGACATAATGAAGAAGATGGCGGATGCGACGCACAAGGAGATGGAGGTCGTGGAGGCGATGAAGAAGTAGTTACGACTCCGCGGCCAGCAACCCTTCAAGTAGTGAGAGCAGCGCCCCAGACTTGTGTGTGTGTGTGTGTCTTCCTTCTTTTTTTGGGGTGATACTCTTCCTTCTTCTTTTGCTCTTGTGTTTCTTCTTTTGCTTCGGGTGTTTCACCGCACCTGTCACGTTCTCTGCGAGGCATGAATAGAACAATGCTAAAAATGAGATGGCTAGCAAATTAGATCATTTTTATCGCCACTAGCAAGATGCCAGTGCATTGCACGGACCATCAAGATGCATTTTTTTACACAATACCTGTTGTGATTGACCCATGCAGGAGTAATCCCATGTCTGAAAACTAATGATATCTCGAGAATTTTATTGAAAAATGGTATCTCAAGAATTTCATCGAAAAAATGATATCTCGAGAAAGATGAGAGATAAGGTGAGGAGGAGTGGGGCGTGGTGATGACTGGTGGTCGGACTGGGCTGAGGCACGGGGATGGACGGCACCGACATGCGGCAGGCGGCCACCATGCTAGATTGTTCTAGAGACTTCCTTTTTTAATTGCTCGGCAATGAGGTTGTGGGTGATAAGGATGAACAAGGCAAGGCCTTATCCATAAATGTGGAGAGAAGTGCATGTATCTTTTGCAAAATTGTCATGGTTTGCTTTCTATCCGTCAAATATAAATCGGACAGTTTATATTACAAGATGGCAGGCACACCATCATCACCAACTCGGTTTCTCTACTCTTACAAAAAAACCGAGTTGGTGATGATGGTGTGCCTGCCATCCTGCAATATGGACCGTCCGATCTATATCTGACGGATAGAAAGAAAACTATGACAATTTTGCAAAAAGATACCCGCACCCCTCTCCACATTTGCAGATAAGGACTTCCCTCGTTCATCTTTGTCTCCCACGAGATAAACAACTCGTATAAATGCATCTTGATGTTCCATGCAATGCATGGGCCTCTTGCTAGTTATTATTATTATATAAAAAACGTATTTGGTGATGATGGTGTGCCTGCCATCCTGCAATATAGTCCATCCGATTTATATCTAACAGATAGGGAGGAAAATATGGCAATTTTGCAAAAAGATACCCACACCCCTCTCCACATTTGCAAATAAGGCCTTCCCTCGTTCGTCCTTTTCTCTCACAAGATAAACTACTCATAGAAATGCATCATCTTAATGTTCCATGCAACGAATGGGCATCTTGCTGGTTTTATAAGAGTAGAGAGTAGAGATATGGCACTGGCTGCCGTGTTTCGTGCTCCTCCATCATACTCCAGTGGAAAACTTGAGTATACCGCATGGTTCTTTGCTCCTCCTCAGGTCGTCGGCACATTTATACAAGCAGTCAAATCACAAGGCCCCACCTTCCAGCAGTAATGAGTCATCAGATCACAAAGGCCCTCGCCTCTCTTGAAACCGACCTAGCTAGACTGCCCCGCCCTCTAGCAGTAATGAGCCGTCAAATCACAAAGGCCCTCGCCTCTCTTGAAACCGACCTAGCTAGACTGCCCCGCCCTCTAGCCTTTTAGAAAATGTATACTTTTGTACAGTAGTAGGATCGATGGATTGCGCCATGGAGCAAAACTAACAAGATGAAATTAAAGAAAAAAGGTGGTACATAAAGAGAGCGCTTGTCGCCAAATTATGCATATAGTACTATTAGAAAAGCTAGTGCGTGCTTAAATGGGGTGCTAAATTCTATTAAAGAAATTAGCGTACCTATTTAATTCTTATTATTTATGCCACCAGTTGTGTATCACTACTCAGTTTTTCCATTAGAACTTACAACTACTCAAAAATGCCATCGATCCGTGAGATGCCTGCTCAAAAATGCAATTAGATATCTTAAAAATGCCATCGTTAAGTTAGATGTTTGCTCAAAATGCCATTGGACATTGTGATTTTCACATCAAACCCGTTGACCATGTTACATGACAAAAATAAGCCGATTCTCACAATGATAAGTGTGGCCCCGCTTGTCAGGAGTAACCAAGCGAACAATTTTACAGGAAAATAAGAACGCTGCTGGGATCAAGTAAGCCCCACACTTTATTTTACTGTAGTGAGATAGAGGGAGAGCTGGCATGTTGGTCCATCGGTATTTATGTCATTATAACATGGCAACAGAGATTTGAGTCACAATAATGGTGTTCAGCACAACACACCCCTCAAATAAAACTAAGCACCCTAAAATTCTTTGACAAAACTAAGCACCATGAAATTCTTTGACAACTAAACTACTGGCTATATGATGTTGGCCATATATTGTACGTATGTAAAGTGAAGAAACGAGTGGTAGTCGTAGTACTATACCAACTAAAAGATGAACTGTAAGAAATACTAGTATGTACGTACTGAAGAGTTAAAGTAACGAGAAGAAACATAACATAGTTCTGCTGGGGGCTCAGCACAACACACCCCTCAAATTAAACTAAGCATACCTGAAATTAAACTAAATAACTAATCTGATAGACACTGCATTAGAACCACCATGAGCAACGACACTGCCACCTTACTCGGAGTCCTCATCCACGTCCTCGACTTCGTCCTTGTCCATCTTCCTCTTGGCCAATACTTCTTTGCTTGAACCGCACACTTGGCTCTTGCTCTTCATCCAACCCTTGTAGATATTGAAACAAAGGTAGCCATCCATTGCAGCATAGTGGATGTGGTCTATATGTAGTACATTCCACTGTCATGCATGATGAAACGCGCGCAAAGGTTTCTTCAGCTTACCGTATGAAGGATGAACCATGGCTCCTGCCAGGGTCAGCAGTGAAGGCTGATCACGGGAGGACACCAGCCCATTCTTCTGGAGGTCGAAGGAGTTGCCTACAACGAGGCCTATCCGATCCAGGACTTTTTCGTCGTTCGTAAAGTCTACAGTAACGAATTTGACTCGGCCGCACTTGAGGAAGTTCTTAAATTCCTCGCACTCGACGTCGGCATCGCATATGTGGTAGACCAAGCATAAGTCATGCACACAAACCTGGATCACAGCAGGCTTCTTCTTCTCTTCCTCCTTTAGATTCTTCCATTTTCCCAGGACTATGGTGTATTGAACATCTAGCCCAGCGACCCACTCATCATTTGAGTTTTCGAACATGCGTCTGAAGCGATCAAGGCATCCTTTCACTGTCACGGAAGAACAGGTGTAGATGACGTCGAACTCATCACCGGTGATGGTTCTAACCTTGTACTCACCGCCGATCATGAAGATTTGGGATGCCATGGATTTGGGAGGAGGGTTAGGATTAGTGGAACTGCCATAATGTGAAAGGACAGGACGACTAGGAGCGAACTATTGTAATGTTGAAGGACGTCCGGGAACAAGTAGGAGCGAACTGCCAACGGTTTTTCAGTTGTAAAATTGCTGAGTGGGGCGTGCGAGCCGCAGGGTAGTGGCTTTCCTAGTGTATAAATGGATTCATGCACAGTACTATGGGGGCCCAATGAGATGTCATGTCTACTCGACGCCCAATTAAATGGCTTTTGATGTCATGTCAAGCATCGAGAAAATTACAGGTGATATGAAGCTTTCAATTCTCCCATGATACGGGCTTCTGAGAGCCCTTGGATCTGAGATCGAACGGTTGCATGGCGTGATTCTAGAACTACGGGTGAATATCCTATCCTGGAGGGTTATTCTGCAAATTTTTCAGCAACTTAGCATGCGATCGTTCGATCTCAGATCCAAGGGCTGCCAGCAGCCCGTATCATGGTCGCGCCTACCACGACCGTCACCTCGCTTGCGCGGTCGCGCCCTTGGAGATTTAACACAGTGCATTAGGCTATCTGATGTTGGCATGTCATACATAGTCATCACTTAGTCACTCATACTACAGAAAGGTTAGCTATAAAAGTATTTTTTGTTTACTTCTCTCTATCTCTTTCTTCTTAGTTTATTGCATTTGCCAAGGAGTGACCTCTTCCAATGAAATGGTGCTTAGATGAGGTGCTATGGGCATTAAATGGCTTAGCCACTCAAGTCCCCAATGCATAGGTGCTTAGTTTTTTGTTGCTAAGTTTGCTTCATCTAGGTACATGCGCTTAGCACCGTTTCTTCCTAGGGTCACCAAACTACTCTCTCTCTTCTTAATTAACTTGCCACATCAGACTTTGTGCCTATGTGGCAGGCTTAGCACCTATAGGATCAAGTACAATAGTGGGCTATAAGCCCGCTTTACATGGAATTTTTGCATATGTGGGGCAAAGAGGCAAGGAGAAAGTGGAGGAGTGGGCTCTCATGCAAGAGCCAGCCTCTACATGGTGGAGCATCGGGAGAGGCACCTGTATGGAGGTAGTCAGGAATCAGGAGACTCACGCCGGTCGTAGCGCTGCAGTTAAAATGATAATGGCAAGTCAAATCACGGGGCCCCACCTGTCCAACAGTAACTCGCTGTCAAATCACACAGCCCTACATTTGCAGCAGCCTACTCCCTCATCTTCTCGCGTGCTATCACACCGACTAGGTGGAACTTCCCTGCCTACCGCGCGGGAAAAGCCCCGTGTCGGTGTCAAAACCGGCGGATCTCGGGTAGGGGGTCCCGAACTGTGCGTCTAGGCGGATGGTAACAGGAGACAAGGGACACAATGTTTTACCCAGGTTCGGGCCCTCTCGATGGAGTTAAAACCCTACGTCCTGCTTGATTAATATTGATGATATGGGTAGTACAAGAGTAGATCTACCACGAGATCAAGGAGGCTAAACCCTAGAAGCTAGCCTATGGTATGATTGTTGTAATGTATGTTGTCCTACGGACTAAAGCCCTTCGGTTTATATAGACACCGAAGGAGGCTAGGGTTACACAGAGTCGGTTACAATGGTAGGAGATCTTCATATCCGTATTGCCAAGCTTGCCTTCCACGCCAAGGAAAGTACCATCCGGACACGAGCCGGAGTCTTCAATCTTCTATCTTCGTAGTCTTGGAGTCCGGCGGATAATGATAGTCCGGCTGTCCGGACACCCCCTAGTCCAGGACTCCCTCAGTAGCCCCCGAACCAGGCTTCAATGACGATAAGTCCAGCGCGTTCATAGTCTTCGGCGTTGCAAGGCGGGTTCTCCCTTCAAATTCCATGTACCAGCCGAATAGTGTCCGGCTTCATCTCGAATACTGTGTTCCTCGGCTTCTATGCCAAATAATGGCCCTCTTCCACGCGTCGCATGAATGCGAAAAGCCAGGGTGTCTTTTGCATTTCACCCCCTAATTGTGCGAGCCGTCCGCCTACAAAAGAGGCAAGAATCCAGATCCAAACCGCACCGTCTTCCTCCCGCGAATACTCCATCGAAGCGCCTTTGACCTAGAAATCCATTCCATCATGGATCGTCGATGCGGCTCTTCTTCACGCGCTCCCAGCCCACCGCCGGGGAATTGGAGGAGGTGCTCTATTTCGCACAACGAGCTAGTGAAGCTCCAAACGGAGGGATTTCTCCCTCCGGCCTTCATGGTCCCAGTCCGGGCCAGACTGGTTACTTATCAAGGTGGGAGGCAGGCGGAGGACACTCCAAGCCCCAATAAGGGGGAGCGAGTATGCTTTGTCCCCTATCTGATAAGGGGGCTCGGATTTCCAATACATCCGTTCCTCCGCGGGCTCCTGAAGTTCTACGGACTCCTGCTCCACCACCTCACGCCCGCCTCTGTCCTGCATATCGCGGGCTACATAGCTCTTTGTGAGCTATTCCTGGGCATCGAGCCCCATTTTGCATTGTGGAAGAGGCTGTTTTGCTAGGTACCCCGTTCTCATGAGGGGTCCATATATCAAGTGGGCGGCGCCGAAATATGGCGCATCGCCGGGACCGGATACCTATCCGGTACTCCCAAGAAGGCCTCCGAAGACTGTCCCTCGGAGTGGTTTTATATAGGAGACGCTCCGCTGCCAGACCCAGTCCGGATCGGCCTCCCGGAGTTTAGTGCTGCTCCCTTGAAGAAACGCCTCAGCTGGCGCCCGCGGAGCCCCCGATTGGAGGAAGACAAGAGCGTCCATTATTTGATGGGCCGGATAAGATTAATGGCTCATTCCGGCTTGACCATGATCGGAGTCATGGCGACATGCATCAAGCGAGGGCTGCAGCCACTACAATACAGAGGCCACCCCATGTGGGATTTCAACGGGGAAGACGATGCCACCCGGCACGGCCGCAAAGGGCCGGATTCAACCGAGGATCTGGTAAAGATCATGTCCGGCTTGTACAAGGGGGAGAAGGAGGACTTCCTTCGAACGAACCCTTTGAATGGGTTTTCCATGATCAACCCTAGAGGATGGGTAAGTGAACACCTTGAAGGGCTCTACCCATGCTTTCGAAGTTTAAGCTTCTTACATTATGTCTTCGGCGCAGGATCTACGCCGGACTATGGAGGACATGGTGAGTCCTGCTTCGCAACCCGAGGATCCAGAAGGGTCCCTGGATGCGGCCTCCGAAGAGGACCCTGACATCGAGGTGGAGCTAATCGACGGGGTGTATCACCAGCTCAGCATAGACAATGCTCTGGTCACCATCACGGCGGACTACCCCGGACTAAGTCCGGCTTCCCAGGTGACCGCGACCGAAGCCCGGACACCGGTATCTCTTCCCTGCCCATTTCTGACCTTCGCGAACGATGGTATTTTGCAGGAAGCGCCTTTACGGCAGGAAGCCGAGCCCGCGGCGGCTGACCAACAGAGGCCAGTCCGAACCAGCAGGCGGAAAAGGAGCGCAGTGCGGACGGAAACGTCGCCGCAAAGGTATAGTTTGTATTTCAATTTTCATAGAAATGTTCTGAGGAAACGCCTGAGAGCTCATGATCCTTGTAGGAGAAAAGCGCTCGCCGGACTGCGAGCACAGGAATTGCCGATCCGACCAACACCGTCCAGGCTCCAGCGCCCGGCCTGGAGGGGGAGGCAAGCGCAAGACGCGAGCCGGATCCTTCTCCAACGGAGGATACCGACAGACTGTCTGCCACCAAGTCTGAGGTGGAGAGCGCCATGAACCATAGGCGCCGCCGGACAGTATTTCGTGAAGCGTGCTTTTCCCCTGAGGCATTGGATGCCTTTAATGCAGGGGACGCGCATCTCCGTGCCGCTCAAGATGGTTTTACCAGAGCCACGAAGCAGTATGTGAAAGACACACGGGTAAGGGAATTTCAATGGTTATATACTAGTACCCCCGAGACTTAAAGTAGTTTATGCAAACTGATTTAAGGATCATTTGAAAATGCAGGCACTTACCGAGAAGAACGCCCAGCTGTCCCGGGAGCTGCAAGATTGCAAGGCCCAACTGGAGGCCGCACTTGCTGCCGCAGGAGGAGATGCGAAGACCCCTCCTGGAAACACATTTTTATTAATAAACATAAGCGTTGTGCGGCATGCGCGCAAGTCTAATAATGACATTGCAGGTACCGCCGGACAAGATCCGGACAGGCAAGCATTGCTGCGCCAGCTAAAGGCCGGCGAGAGTGTGCTGAATAGGGTTCAGCAGGAAAGGAACAAGCTCTAGGATGCCAACGCCAAGCTCGGAGAAGAGCTGAAAGGCGTTCAGGCCGAGCTGTCCGGCTCTGTTAAGGAGAATCAGTGTCTTCGTCGCGGCATTTATAGTAAGTGCTTGAGCGGACTCTTTTGAAAAGAAGAGTTTGGCGAGGAAGTATTTTGACATGATTTGTCTTGTAGGTATACTCACGGGTCGTCCTGTAGAGGAGATGCCCATATCAACGGGTGATCAACTTCCCGAACTGTTGCAGCTACTCGAACGAGTTCGGCAGGTAATGAGCGGCGTCGTTCAGGCTTTATGGCCAGCCCTCACCGTACCCGAGGGCCTCGGGGAGCTTGCGGAGAAGCTGCAAGGAGTGCGGCAGCACTTCCATTTGTGGAAGATTTCGGCTTGCCGTCAAGGTGCCAGGGAGGCTTGGGCCATGGTGAAGACGCGGTACAAGAAGGCGGATCCCAACCACATGGCCGAAGTTGGACCGGTGGGGCCCGATGGGAAGGAGATCCCTGCGAGTTTAGTGTACAGCCAAGTAGAGTTGGCTGCTAAATTTTCCCAACGGGACTGTAAACTAGACAGCCTGTTAGACGGGATTGAGGAGGAATACAATCAGTAAATTTGACAATGTATGTTATCCTTTGAAATGACATGTGAAATGCCTTCTAGCCGGATTGTAGATCGTTTGTCTTTGCCGACCTTTTTGCTTCAACCTTGGGACCCTAGAGTCCGGAGTGTGTCCGAATACCTCTGTGGTTGAGACACAACCGTGGTATGCATGGAGACCAGGCGTAGGGGTCATTAGTGCTTTATCAGACAAGTGCTCAACTAGTTATGTTATATTACATGGTTAGTAAGAAACATCTTCCAGGGAGAATAGTTCCGTTAAGGGTTCCTTTCGCTGGGAGGCATGCCCTAAAGTGCATGTCCGGACTGCAAAGAGAGCAGTAAAACATCTGGGGGCAGATATAGAAAATAGGTAAAAAAAGTCATCTTTTAAATCACTGACCGAATATTCCCTTAAGAACGATAGCTTTCGGCTTCACCCAGTCTGAGGTACACATCCGGCTGACCCGGCAGTAACAATCGCAGAGGTGCTCCCTTTACTTTCTAGCCGAACAATCGGGAACGTAGGGGTAAGCACAGGAGCCAGGCAACCCAGCTTGGCCAAAACTTAAGTCATATCGATGCATATAATGGCGAGTAAAAGGTACATGTGGAAGCTTGACACATGTGCTGGGTATGAAACCCGTATAATTGAGCTTCTGTAAAAGAAGCCCCCATGAATAATGAGTGCGGATGGCACATCATGCGTATGCAAAGAATGCGGAAATGGGCCCATAAGGGCTTTCAAATAAAAAGGATAAAAAAGAGAAACAAAAGACAGCCGAAGTGTAAAATTTTGGACTGGGGAAGGGGACTAACTCTTAGTCCGGCGCTAGGCATAGAATCTTCGGAGGCGGGCTGCGTTCCATGGGTTCGGCTCGAGTCGGTTATCCGACGCATTTCGCACACGGTATGCTCCGCCAGTCAGTACTTGATCGATAATGAAGGCCCCCCCCCCCATTTGGGCTTGAGCTTGTCCTTTTTCTTGTCCGGCAGGCGTAGAACTAGTTCACCAACATTGTAAGTCTTGGCCCGTACTTCTCTGCTTTGATATCTTCGGGCCTGCTGCTGATAGAATGCGGAACGAGCCTTCGCAACGTCACGTTCTTCCTCCAATGTGTCCAAGCTGTCCTGCCGATCGAGCTCAGCTTCTCTTTCCTCATACATGCACACTCGAGGTGAGTCATGAATACTGTCACAGGGCAAGACTGCCTCTGCGCCGTATACCATAAAAAATGGTGTGAATCCGGTAGTACAGTTAGGCGTTGTCCGCAGCCCCCAGAGTACGGAGTCGAGCTCCTCGACCCATTGTGTGTCGGATTTAGTAAGTGACCTCACTAATCTGGGTTTAATGCTGCTCATTATTAGACCATTTGCTCTTTCCACTTGACCGTTGGTTTGAGGGTGATAAACTGAAGCATAGTCGAGCTTGATGCCCATATTTTTGCACCATGACTTAACCTCGTCGGCTGTGAAGTTTGTGCCATTGTCGGTGATGATGCTGTGTGGGACTCCGTAACGGTGTACTACCCCTGATATAAAGTCTATCACTGGTCCGGACTCTGCCGTTTTAACTGGTTTGGCCTCTATCCATTTGGTGAATTTATCAACCATGACCAATAGGTACCTTTGCTTGTGGGTTCCCCCTTTAAGGGGTCCAACCATGTCAAGCCCCCAGACCGCGAACGGCCAGGTAATGGGTATGGTTTTGAGGGCGGAGGGTGGCATATGGCTCTGATTAGCAAAGAGCTGGCAACCAACGCATCGCTGGACCAAGTCTTGTGCGTCCGCCCGAGCCGTCGGCCAATAAAATCCTGTACGGAATGCCTTTCCTACAAGGGCCCGGGCTGTTGCGTGGTGTCCGCCTAGTCCGGCATGAATTTCAGCCAGGAGGTTTCGCCCTTCCTCTTCGGAGATACACCTTTGAAGGACTCCGGTTGTGCTTTTCTTATAAAGTTCTCCCTCATGGACCTTGTAGGCTTTTGATCGCCGGACTATGCAGCGGGCCTCGTTTTGGTCTTCGGGAAGTTCCTGCCTAAGTAAGTAGGCTAGGAAAGGTTCTGTCCACGCGGCGATTACTGCCATTATAACGTGGGCTGAATGTGTTATGTCGTCTGCCGAATCATCGATTTATGCGGTTCTTTCCGTTTTATCGCTACCGGACTCCTCTTCCCATAGTATGGATGGCTTGAAGAGCCGTTCCAGGAAGATATTCGGAGGGAAAGCATCACGTTTCGCGCCGATGCGTGCCAGGACGTCGGCCGCTTGGTTATTATCTCGGGCTATGTGATGGAATTCAAGTCCTTCAAACCGAGCTGACATTTTTAGGACAGCGTTGCGATATGCTGCCATTTTTGGATCCTTGGCGTCGAAGTCTCCGTTTATTTGGGATATTGCAAGGTTTGAATCCCCGCGCACCTCTAGGCGTTGAATGCCCATGGAGAGCGCCATCCGGAGACCATGTAACAGGGCCTCGTATTCGGCTGCATTGTTGGAGTCCGTGTACATTATTTGAAGTACATACCGGACTGTGTCTCCTGTTGGGGACGTCAGTACGACGCTAGCCCCCAGTCCAGCCAACATTTTGGAGCCGTCGAAATGCATAGTCCAATTGGAGTATGCGCCGTACTCTTTAGGGAGTTCGGCTTCAGTCCATTCGGTGACGAAGTCAGCTAAAACTTGTGACTTTATAGCTCATCGAGGTTTGTAAGTTATGTCGAACGGTAGGAGCTCAATGGCCCATTTTGCAATTCTGCCTGTTGCGTCGCGGTTATTTATAATGTCATTGAGTGGTACTTTGGAGGCCACTGTTATCGAACACTCTTGAAAGTAGTGCCGGAGCTTTCGAGACGCCATGAACACCGCATATGCTATCTTCTGATAGTGCGGGTAACGGGATTTGCAAGTGGTTAACACATTGGATACATAATACACTGGTTTTTGAAGAGGGAATTTATGCCCTTCTATCTCTCGTTCGACAACGAGGACCGCGCTTACGACTTGATGTGTTGCTGCGATGTACAACAACATTGGTTCGCCCAGAGTGGGCGCAGCCAAGACCGGATTTGTTGCCAGTATGGCCTTTATTTCTTCGAGTCCGGCAGTGGCAGCATCCGTCCACTCAAAGTGTTCGGTGCGCCTGAGGAGGCGATAAAGGGGCAGCGCCTTTTCTCCTAGACGGGAGATAAAGCGGCTTAAGGCTGCCACGCATCCTGTTAATTTTTGTATTTGTTTGAGATCCTTTGGAATATCCAACTGTGACAGAGCTCGGATTTTGGCCGGATTTGCTTCAATTCCTCTACCGGATACAATGAAGCCCAGCAGCTTTCTGGCTGATACGCCGAAAACGCATTTTTCCGGATTCAGCTTTATGTCATATGCTCTGAGGTTTTCGAATGTGAGCCTCAAATCGTCTACTAGAGTTTCGACGTGTATTGTTTTAACGACTACGTCGTCTACGTATGCCTCGACTGTTTTGCCGATCTGGGTGGCCAGACATGTTTGAATCATGCGTTGATATGTTGCGCCGGCGTTTTTAAGTCCGAAGGGCATCGTGTTGAAGCAGAATGGTCCATATGGAGTGATGAATGCCGTTGCGGCTTGGTCTGCTTCCGCCATCTTGATTTGATGATAGCCAGAGTATGCGTCCAGGAAGCACAACGAATCGTGCCCTGCTGTGGCATCGATAATTTGGTCGATGCGGGGGAGAGGGAAGGGATCCTTTGGGCAGGCCTTATTGAGGTCTTTAAAATCGACGCAAAGGCGCCAGAATTTATCCTTCTTTGGTACCATCACCAGATTTGCTAGCCAGTCCGGATGTTTGATATCTTTAATGAATCCGGCTTCCAATAGTTTGGCTAGCTCTTCTCCCATTGCCTGTCTTTTGGGTTCGGAAAATCGCCGAAGAGCCTGTTTGACTAGCTTGAATCCTTTTAGGATGTTTAGGCTGTGTTCTGCCAACCTGCGCGGGATTCCGGGCATGTCCGAAGGATGCCAAGCGAAGATATCCCAATTTTCTCGAAGGAATTCGCGCAGTGCGGCGTCTACTTCGGGGTTCAATTGTGCCCCAATGGAGGCCGTCTTTGTTGGGTCCGTTGGATGGACCTGGAATTTTGTTATTTCATCTGCTAGTTTGAAGGAGGTGGACTTGGATCTTTTATCGAGTATCACATCGTCCCTGTTCACCATAGAGCGAAGCGCGGTGAGTTCCTCTGCCGCTAAGGCTTCGGATAGTGCCTCGAGGGCTAGTGCGGCTGTCTTGTTTTCGGCGCGGAGTGCTATGTCCGGATCACTGGCGAGAGTGATTATTCCACTGGGCCCAGGCATTTTGAGCTTCATGTACCCGTAATGAGGTACTGCTGGAAAAATTGTGAATGCCTCTCGTCCTAATATGGCGTGATACCCGCTGCTGAACGGGGCCACCTGGAACGTGATTTCTTCGGATCTGTAATTGTCCGGAGAGCCGAACACCACATCGAGTGTGATTTTTCCGGTGCAGCGTGCTTCCCGGCTAGGGATTATTCCTCTAAAGGTTGTGCTGCTTCGCTCAATACGGCTCCAATCGATTTCCATTTTTCACAGAGTTTCTACGTAAATGAGGTTTAGTCCACTGCCGCCATCCATGAGGACTTTTGTCAGTCGAAAGCCGTCCACTATGGGACTAAGTACCAGTGCAGATGGTGCTCTGGTTGTTCGGAATTTAGGCTCGTCGCTGGCGTTGAAGGTAATGGCTGTGTCACTCCATGGATTTGCTGTTGCTACTTGGTAGACTTCGGCGAGTCCGCGGATTGTTCGCTTTCGCATATTGTTTCATGCGAAGGTCTCAAAGACCGTTGATACCGTGCTGGTACTGTTGGAGTGGTTTCCCGGAACTAGAAGTTCCTCGCCACTTTTGGCCACATGCCGTAATATCCAACATGCCCGAAGGCTATGTGTTGGGACGGCTCCCTCTGTGCTATGAAGTTTACAGGGTCCATTGAGCCATCCCTCCAGTACGGTTCCGTTTCCCTTATTGGGTTTCTGTTTTTTCGTTTTTGCATCTGGGGCCTGAGTGTAAGGCGCCCTTTTACTACGGACTGGGTTTGGGGCCGGATTATCCCAAAATTGATTTTCAATTTTCCGGAAACTTTCCATCGCACAGTACTTTCGTACTATGGACGCCAGATCGGTGAAGCGCGTAATTCTGCGACGATCAATGGCGTTTAGGATTCCCTTGTCCGTGCAGTTATTGCAGAAGATTGAGATTGCGTTTTCCTCTCGGCAGTCCTTTATCCTGTCCATAACCAGGAGGAATCTGGCCCAGTAATGATGTACTATTTCTGAAGGCTCTTTCTGTATTAGAGATAGATCGCATATGTCTGGGCGGGTGGGTGGAATAAAATCCGGATCCCTGCCCATCTTGGGGCTCAAAGGCCGAGGGGTTTCCGAATTCGGAAGCTTGGTTTGCTGGAGACAATCCAGCGAGTCCGGGGGGATGCATGATTTTAAGTTCAATGCTCGATCGAAGTCCGTCCCTCCGCGGGAATCCGGCATGGAGGGTTCGGGAATCCGGACACGAATTGTTTTCAACACAGGCAAAGAGTTGCCGTGTTGCTCCTCTACCACTGCGACGTGGTGGGTGGCCTGGGGAGAGTTAATCTCTCTCAGATCGGTTTTAAGCCCAATCCGGTTGTAGTCCGTAGCGACTCCCAGGGCGGCGATGCGATCCAAGAGCTCGTTAACAGACGACAGCTCTATTGGATCCAACTGTTCGGCAGCTTTAGGGCTGACGCGAAGATTGCTTCCGACGACTTGAGAAGTCATTGCCGAAGCGGCGGCCGGACGGGCGGTCATGAGAAAACCACCAAGCCGGATAGTTTGGCCGGCGGCCAAGGCCCCTCCGGCGAAAACACCGTCTTTGAAGACGGGTGGAGGCATCCGCTCTATCGGTGACGACACAGAGGAACTCTCAATGAAAGCACCAATGTCGGTGTCAAAACCGGCGGATCTCGGGTAGGGGGTCCCGAACTGTGCGTCTAGGCGGATGGTAACAGGAGACAAGGGACACAATGTTTTACCCAGGTTCAGGCCCTCTCGATGGAGGTAAAACCCTACGTCCTTCTTGATTAATATTGATGATATGGGTAGTACAAGAGTAGATCTACCACGAGATCAAGGAGGCTAAACCCTAGAAGCTAGCCTATGGTATGATTGTTGTAATGTATGTTGTCCTACGGACTAAAGCCCTCCGGTTTATATAGACACCGGAGGAGGCTAGTGTTACACAGAGTTGGTTACAATGGTAGGAGATCTTCATATCCGTATTGCCAAGCTTGCCTTCCACGCCAAGGAAAGTACCATCCGGACACGAGCCGGAGTCTTCAATCTTCTATCTTCGTAGTCTTGGAGTCTGACGGATAATGATAGTCCGGCTGCCGGACACCCCCTAGTCCAGGACTCCCTCAACCCGCCCTCGACTTTTAAATAGTACCATATACTAATTTTGTATCCATGGATTGCGCCATGGATCAAAGCCTCAAGAAAATGGGGTACACATGTACGGAGTATACAACACGCCCATCGCGTTCGCGTCGCACCCCAGACGGTCGGTCGGTCTGGCACGCCGCTCTCGAAATGGAACACGCATCATATTGCATTGGCACACACATGTGGGACCGCAATTGAGAACCGACCATAGGCACACTTCCCGGCCCCACAAGTCAGGTGAGTTAATAGAAGAGAGAGACGAGCGATAGTACTAGAGAAGTGTTGTACAGACGTTGGTGCCTTGACGATCCCTACATGACATGGAAGATCAATTCGTACATGCATGTGACCAGACTCTAGCAGACACGCCTGGATTGGTTGTCGTCTACATATCGTGCAGGCTGTGTTGTACAGGGCTATAGTTCTAGTGAGAAATCTAAAAAAAGGTTTCTTGTCATCTCGCAAAATTAGGTGTCATGTGCTTCGGATCACTGCGAGGGTTAAACAGCGACAACCGAGTTCCTCCAAGGCGCTAGTCATGGGAGGCACATGCACGAAGACTACTCGGCTGCCATCTAGGTCAAGTCGGATAGGTTAATTAGGACATCTATTGATGGACCCCTTTTCTACGAGTTTATCTTTAATTTGAGCTTTGATCCTCGTCTAGTTTGTCCGTCGGGATTCATGTTGTCTCCTTTGGGCAGTGAGGTTATGGTTTCTTGTCATGTGGCATTTTTTCGTGTTATATGATATAATCCGGTGCTTTAGATCAAAACGACAACTGCGCCTCCGGGGCACATGCATGAAGACTTCTCGACAGTCATTGACGAGGTCAAGCCGGCTCCGGTAGACAAAAGAAAACTAGTAGTACTCCACTATATAGGTAGGAGCCTCCGCGCTTGCTTGCTAGTGTTGCTCTCTTCACACTGTCTCGTCCTCTCCAGATCTAAACATGACAGTGGTGGCCACACTCACTCTCTCTCTCTCTGCTCACCGATGGTCACAGATCCAGCCGGATCCTCTCTGCCGGGGAAGGTAAGAAGGTGCAACATTCACGCGGTCGTCCTCGGAAACGGCTCTTACCCACTACCGGCGCATCCCGATCAGCGTGCCTTGCCATTCTCTCCCAAGCACCGCTGGCTAGGGAGGGCCTACGACCCCTTCTTCCTCGCTGTCGTAGTGTGGGCAGATCCGGCCTCCCGCCGCCCACCTAGCGACATCTAGGCGACCCTCGGGTATAACTTCTTTCGAAACCGGTCTTGCCCTACTTCTCGAGCTCCTAACGTCGCTGCATTTGTATATTTTACTATTTCTCAGACCCCCTCATAGATAAGATCGATTGGTTGTTCGAAAGCCACCTAAATTTTTACTGTTAAGAGGTAAAACTAGTTCATGCACTCGAATCTAGTACTACTTTGTTAAAACAAGGAAGAAATAGGGTGGGGGTGGGGGTTGGGAAGATTTTTTACCTGAATCTATGACTTGGTCGAACGAGGAAATAATGGGGGTGAAAAGTAACAGAGACTGGCTATCCAACTAGTCTCTAGGTCTAATAGGGAAATAAAGGGAAACACGGTACAAACTCAATATAAACCCGATCTATTGGTTGAAAAAGGAAAGAAAGTGGGGACTGGGGGTCAAGTCAACAGAGTAAGTCCAGCACTAGATTTGCTAGCCTCAAACAGTATAAGTGGCTATACCGAACAAAAATGGGACCAACCCGGATATCATGTTCTGATGTTTGTTGCCCCGAGCCACTCTTATGTAATGCCACTGGTAAAATGTAGCAGTCGCACTGCTAAAAGTAAGGACATGTTAAACCAATGTTGTTTTCAATGTAATGCCACTAGTAATATGAATCAATGGCACTTTTTTTCATGTCCTAGTAAATTTCCCATTAAGATAAGTTGCTTCTTTTCGTTAGAAATGCAACTGTCCTGGTTCGCCTACTCTCCCATGCCCAAATACCGACTCTGTAGCAGCTCTTAATGTAATGTTGCTGGTAAAATGAAGCAATGGCACCATTAAAGTAATGTCGTATTTAACGGTTGTCATAGTTAATCCTAATGCCCACACTAATATCTAGCAATGCTGCTGCTTTAGAAATTGCTATTGTCCTTGTAGGATTGCCATACAGATAAGGAACATGCTTCTTTTCATATGATGTATGTTTCATCACTTGTTTGTCACCCTCCTTTCCACCTTTTTTTTTGCAAACAGAGACATACATTTCACGCTTGATCTTAGTTGAACTGCACAAATGATATCCAAATTATAGTTGAACATTCCAGGAGCTTCACAACCGACCTTGATGTTGCTCAATTTTATTGCAACTAATGAAGAAGAAGCTTGATACGTCTCCAACGTATCTACTTTTCCAAAAACTTTTGCCCTTGTTTTCGACTCTAACTTGCATGATTTGAATGAAACTAACCCGGACTGACGCTGTTTTCAGCAGAACTGCCATGATGTTGTTTTATGTGTAGAATACAAAACTTCTCGGAATGTCCTGAAAATCCACGGAGGCACTTTTTGGAAAATATAAAAAATACTGGCGCAAGAATCAAGACCAGGGGGCCCACACCCTGTCCACGAGGGTGGGGGCGCGCCCACCCCCTGGGCGCGCCCCCCTATCTCGTGGGCCCCCTGAGGCTCCGCCGACCTCAACTCCAACTCCATATATTCCGTCTCGCGGAGAAAAAAATCAGAAGGAAAGTTTCATCGCGTTTTACGATACGGAGCCACCGCCAAGCCCTAAACTCTCTCGGGAGGGCTGATCAGGAGTCCGTTCGGGTCTTCGGAGAGGGGGATTCGTCGCCGTCGTCATCATCAATCATCCTCCATCACCAATTTCATGATGCTCACCGCCCTGCGTGAGTAATTCCATCGTAGGCTTGCTGGACGGTGATGGGTTGGATGATATTCACCATGTAATCAAGTTAGTTTTGTTAGGGTTTGATCCCTAGTATCCACTATTTTCTGAGATTGATGTTGCTATGACTTTGCTATGCTTAATGCTTGTCACTAGGGCCTGAGTGCCATGATTTAAGATCTGAACCTATTATGTTTTCATGAATATATGTGTGTTCTTGATCCTATCTTGCAAGTCTATAGTCACCTATTATGTGTTATGATCCGACAACCCCGAAGTGACAATAATCAGGATACTTCTCGGTGATGACCGTAGTTTGAGGAGTTCATATACTCACTATGTGCTAATGCTTTGTTCCGGTTCTCTATTAAAAGGAAGCCTTAATATCCCTTAGTTTCCGCTAGGACCCCACTGCCACGGGAGGGTAGGACAAAAGATGTCATGCAAGTTCTTTTCCATAAGCACTTATGACTATTTACGGAATACATGCCTACATTACATTGATGAACTGGAGCTAGTTCTGTGTCGCCCTATGTTATAACTATTACATGAGGAATCGCATCCGACATAATTATCCATCAATGATCCATTGCCTACGAGCTTTTCACATATTGTGTTTCGCTTATTTACTTTTCCGTTGCTATTGTTACAATCACTACAAAACCCAAAAACATTACTTTTGCTATCGTTACCTTTATTATCATATTACTTTGCTACTAAATACTTTGCTGCAGATACTAAGTTATCCAGGTGTGGTTGAATTGACAACTCAGCTCCTAATACTCAAGAATATTCTTTGGCTCCCCTTGTGTCGAATCAATAAATTTGGGTTGAATACTTTACCCTCGAAAGCTGTTGCGATCCCCTACACTTTTGGGTTATCAAAGCTCTGTGGGTTTCGTTTTCTGATGGAAAGGGAACCGAGGCTAGAGCCCTTTTCTTTAAAAAAATGAAGAAGAAGCTGCTAGCTCATGGGACATTGCTTCATTTTAGGTGAACTGCACCAAAATGTCCCATGAATTGAATCATCCATGTTGGTAACTGGTGTCATCCCTTCTACGATGGCGTTGACAGCAGACATGGTTCCCATCATGAGGTATGTTCCTTTTTGGTCTGACCGTTTGCCAAAGATCCTGCATGTTGAGTCTGCTCTTGTGCTACTGTTTTGGCACTGCCATGATAAAGCAGTAATGTTATTATTTTGCACCTTAATCTAGTGGCACTATTAATTTGAGGCAATGTTTTGGCACCGCTAGTGCCACTGATTTATTATATATATTGAAAGAGGGGGTTTCCTCTGATTTCATTAAAGGAATCCAACCATAGAGAACCATTATCCGACAACATCTCAGTGTAAACGGGCAGTTATGCAACTACTACTAGAATGGACTGAGTACTAGCAGGAGACAAGTTCGCCACATAAGCTAGGCAGGTAGGGGGACGCAGCACCAGCTCGACCAAGTTAGGGTTACAACCCAAATGCTACGACAGAAACATTAGAGGGGAAGATAGGGACTGAAAGAGCCAGCTTCAGCATCCCAGTCTAAGCACCCCCGGCCTCCATCCTTGCAACACGCGGTACACTTCGTTTGCCACCTGCTCGACCCTAGTGCCACTGATAAAATGAAGTAATAATATAGTTAAAATAGTGCGAGTGTCCTCTCTATCATTTCATATCCAATGTAGATAAAGAAAGTGCTTCTCTTTGTTAGTATATGTTTCATCAACTAGTCCCATTGTTAATGTTTAAGCATTTCTGCAAACTGGGGTGCTTAATTTTAGTTGATCTGCACAAAAATAGAGATTGGAATGTCTCCAGGCCCCTCCTTATACTAACGTTGTACACTGATGTTCATCACAGGCAGAAGGTGTATAGGGGAGACTTGGGTCGAATTCCAGTATGAGGCATACCGTATGAGGCATCGCAGGGCCCATCTCACCCTCGCAGCATGGCGTACTATGATACTATTGCAATATTTTCTTCTATTTATTAGTGTATGTTTCATCACCTAGTGCCAATGTAATGACGCTTTTTCATTATCTGTGCAAACAGGGTTATTCAGTTGCATTTTGGTGGAACTTCAAAGATGTACGGATGGAACCGGCATATATGCAGAGTGCGAGGTGCTAAGTAAAAATTACCGACACCAACCCTGATCCATCTAAGCATTGGTATCCACCACCATCAGTGGGATGTGTGGCGCTCACTATGGACGGATCTTTCTCGGCAGCAAATCCTCTAACCAAATACTAGTAGCTTAGACTTCAAAAAAATTACTAGTAGCTTATATTGGCAATTCCTAGGGAGTACTCTTTTCTGAAAGAAGCACCAATCTATTTTTCTTTATTTGTACACAGTGTCACAACTTTGACCCAAAGGTCTAGAGCTATTTTAGGGTGATTGGCTACTCGGAGACTGATTGTAAGCATGATTTTTATTAGCTGTCTCACGGATTGTAAGCATGATCAAATGAAAGATTAGGTTAGTGTGAAGCTTACCTTAAACCCTACCGACGCTGTTGAAATGAGGCGAGCGTCGAGGGAACCATGGAGAACAGCGGGGAAGCGACGTCGCGCCATCCGGCCTCCTCTTGCGGTGGGAGAACGAATACTCCTGTGGCTCCGGCTGGCTCTGCACCCTCACGAACGACACATCATACTCAATCGATTTGTTATCCTCTGGGTGCTCGACCTTCAACCTGTACGCCAACCACCTCCTCCTGACTTTCGCCTCGGGCGAATCTGTCTGCTCCATCGCCCAGAGGAAATACTCGATCAACTCGAAGGACTGCGGCGTGATTGCCGCCGAGGAGTACATCGTCGCCCTCATCGCCGATGTCTCG
The DNA here is from genome assembly GCF_002162155.2 of Triticum dicoccoides. NCBI lineage: Eukaryota > Viridiplantae > Streptophyta > Magnoliopsida > Poales > Poaceae > Triticum > Triticum dicoccoides. The sequence continues at coordinate 294,071,261 of NC_041389.1, forward strand.
CTCTTTCGCATATGTTGCTACATGGCCCTCACCTTCCTCGAAATCTCCCACTCATTGTCAAACCAAGTAAGGATCTCCTTCAACCTGGCTAACTTTGCCTGGTCGCAGCCGGTGATCTGACTGATTCGCTGCATCCCTTCCATAGATGTCCTTCTGAGTGGTCAGGTGCTAGCTTTGGAAGATGGGAGGAGAGACGATGGTCTTGCAATAGAGAAGAGGAAGAGGTGAGACGGTGGTTTTGTAATGGAGAAGATGGAGAGGAGAGGGGTGGTTTTGCAATGGAGAAGAGGGAGAGGCGAGACGGTGGTTTTGGAATGGAGATGATGGAGAGCAGAGGTTTCCCTGCCTTTCGGTCGCTGACAGGTGGGCCCCGTGCTTGGTGGGACCCATGTGTCAGTGTCTCAATCCTAGGATGGCTACATCAGGGGATCCTTGTCCGAGGATAGAGGAGGTGGTTTTGTAATGGAGAAGAGGGAGAGGCAAGATGGTGGTTTTGGAATGGAGATGATGGAGAGGAGAGGAGGTGGTTTTGCAATGGAGAAGAGGGAGAGGAGCATGCGGTGGCGATTTAGGATTGGATGAGAGAGCCGACGCGCTGTGATTGGATCAAAATCAAAATCAATTTACCCTTCAATTAAGAAAGTGACCCTACATTAACTAGTCTGCCTTTTATTCTGGGTCATAATTGACCATGATTTTCACAAATAAAATATATGTTATACGTTGCAAAAATAATATAATTTGAATGTACATTCAGATACGAACCAAACGATACAATTTTTGGTGACATGCATTCACATTTTGCTTGTCAAATACAGTACATGGTCAAACTTTGACCCAAAATATGCAAAACAAAAAAATACTTCAATACCAGCACAGCTCCTCTCCTATTAAATCACCGCCGCTCCTCTCCTATTCCAATCTAAATCCAGCGCCGCTCCTCTCATCTTCCATTTCAAAACCACCACCCCTCCTCTCCTGTTCCAATTCAAAACCAGCGTCGCTCCTCTCCCATTCTAATCCAAAACCAACGCTGCTCCTCTCCTCTTCCATTCAAAAACCACCGCTGGTGAGTGAAAGTGTTATGGAGAAGCAGATCGATGGAGGAGTACAGCCGATATGTGAGGATCGCAGGCGGCGACCCTGTGAAGCTAGGTAGGATGTTGGAGATACAGTCTTGGTTTGACAACAAGGACCAACTAGCGGCGACGGTGACATCCATGGCCAAATATCTGCAACAGAGCGAAAAGGCGGCGATACTCCCGAAGGGAGTCATGCGGGAGTACATAGAGCTGCTCTTCTGGGCCATGGAGCAAACAGATTCACCGAATCCGATTGTGAGGGAGCGGTGGTGCGAGTATCTATCCCAGATGGAACATCCACCAGAGATTGAAGGATCGAGCATCTACAGGGTGCCGTTTGTGAGGGTGTCGTGCTAGAGCGAGCCGGTGGAGTCTTCATTGACCGAACCCAGCTGCAAGAGGAGAAAAGCAGTTGGCCCGACGATGCTTCCCTGCCATCCTCTCCCTCACCGTTCACATCGTCTCACGGGGCGGCTGTCTGCCACCGAGGAAATAGGAGGGGACTTCCCCCCAGCCCAATAGTCCAGCAGGTCGTGAATTGTCGGGAGGAGCTTAGGGTTTTTAGTATTTGCAGTTGTGAATTGTGTTTTGTGTTGTGTATTTTGAGAGTACTTTCAGATATGAATGTCTTTTGAATTTCAGATTTGCGGTATTGAGCATATGAAGTATTTTATGAATTCTAGAGATCTATTTTTAGCACTTAAAAAATGTATTTTCATGGGAGTATAAAAGTGCAGACAATGTGATTCTCAGAGAAGAAACTGCAAGTTTTAGTTTCAGATAAGAAACTGCAAGTTCAATTTCAGATAAGAAACTGCAACTTTCGGAGGCAGAGCATTTATATTAACACGGCCTTTTCAAACAGGGTTAACATCATGTTGGAAGTTTTATTCATGGTCGAAAATGGAACTACCAGCCAGTTAACAGCATGCTGATCGACATTCATGCATAGCACATCTTCATATGATGCATGGTCAAAAAGATATGTTATTTTTCAAAATGCCCACACAATGTCGAGTGTGCAAAAAAAAGAGAAAACGAGGGACATAGTTTTGGCAAGTGTTGAACGTGGTGTGCGTAGATGACAATGGGGACCCACATGTCATTAATGGCAGAGGCAAAAAAATTGGAGATATTTTCCCTGCATCGGGTGGAATCGAACCCGGGCGGAACAGCTGTCGGGTATTGTCACTTGGCCACTGGGCTAGTTCAGTACTTTCATTACAAATAAGGCACTGCCTCAGGTGGTCCGATCTCCTCGTGCGCCTTTGTGCGTTCGCTGTGGTGCTGCTATCTGCCGTTGTGAACATGCTGAACAAACAAGAGGAATCTGGAGAGGACTGTACGTGGAGAGGTGGACAGTCGGGACACACCAGGTCTATGTCCGTACGCAAGCAAGTGCCTCATCAAAAAAATACTTCCTCCTAATGCTATACAGACGTTGGGGCCCACGGGTTTGTCAACATAGTTACATTTTTTAGGTGCTTCAACATAGGAGATAAATTCACAACGAAGTTGGGGAGCTGGCGGGTAGTATCATTTATTATCACTGGGGCAGGAAGTATCAGCAGGGTTTTTGGGTTGCCCCGTCTAGGCCTTCTTTTTTAACATGCGCAGCCCATGACATGCCGGTTTATATTTTTTTGAGGGCCGTCATGTATCGACCGGCCTATGGACCTCCCATCTAAGGTTTTATTTTTCCTGAAACATCGGCAGCCCAATTTATCTATTTTTTTGAAGAAAACGCAGAGGTCTGTTCTATTTTTCTATATAAGAATAGGAATGCCTGGTCCAACTTATGTTTCCCTTCTAACTATATTATATATGTTTAAATTATTTTATATGTTATTATATATTATTGTTATTGTCATCATATATTTAAAAGATACTTATGTATGAAAGAAAACAATATCCCACATCTTATTAACTTATAAAAATAATTTCGTAACAATAAAATCCTGGATTTTTTTGGCAACAAAAATCATGTTGATTGTGTACAAAAGCTTGGTAAGATTTAAGGACCAATTTAATAATAAATCACTTAATATTTAAATATATTTATAACAAAATGCTCAGCGCCTGTTTAATTTTTGATAACATTGCTGCGCCCAACCCAACATTGTAATTAGAATCAACCAGCGAATCGTGTATTTCAAGAAAGTGCAAATGGCCTGTAAATTTTTAGGAAAAAAATAAATGGGCCGCATGGACGCTACATTATTTGTTCACCCAGCCCAGCAAATGGACTGTAATTCTAAAAAAGAGATTAAATTGACTGTAAATTCTGGAAAAAAATTGGGTTGAATACATGCCACATTTTTGGAGGCTGAAATGTGGGCCAATAGGTCGAAGCCAACTCAAGTCATTGTCAACTTCGTCAACAAACAATTCTGACATCGTTAGCCATTGGATTTACATCCAACGACCGGCATCCATCTTCAATCTCTCGTCTTCTTCCTCTAGCGCTGCTGGGACCACCTACTCCCGCCTCCTGCTGCTAGCAGCTCTGCTTAACATGCTTCACTGTCAAGCGCTACCCCACCGTTGGCCAAGCCATCCCTCCACCCCTCCACACCTCCTGTTCTTCTCCACCGACTGCCGAACCACACCGCACCAGAACTAGTTAACCCTCTTACACCTCTCCGTCTGCGACACTACTCCCGCGTCTTCCCATCTCCGGCTCATTGTTGTCCAGGGCCTCGCCGTCGTCCACCACCTTGGATGCCTTCGGCGCAGAGTAGTCAACATGGTCTACAAACGACATCCATCAGAAGTAGACTATGCGTGGGCAAGCTGAAAGTTGGGTCCACAGCCGCACGCAAGGAAATGCCTCCTTATTACGCGTAAAATAATGATTCCTCCATTTGACAGCTGGGACCCACCGGAAGGGCCTTAGTATTTCACGAAAAAATGTTCCCCCCGTTGACAAGTCGGACCCACCAGCTATATCTTCGCGCGCAATTCATCTGAATGTAAAATAAACAAAGAAAAATCTTCGAATTCAAGAATGATTACTGAATTTCTGACTTTTCACGAAGGACTAGATCCAGTAACCGGTAGTCTCTGGCTGACCGACATTGCGCACCATCATTTAGCTATTGCTATTCTTTTCCTTGTGCCTCCTTATTACGCACAAAAAAGTGAATACCCCCTGGTAGCTGGGACCCACCATAGTCGGAGGCTGACTTGTGGGCCTACTAAGTTGACAGGGACAGAGGGCTTTGTCAACTTAGTCAAAATGAACGATTCTAGCTCCAGTGACCGTACGATGTCCATTCAACGGTTGTAGTGCTTCTTCAACCTCTGGTTTCTTGCTCCAGCCTCCCAAACCAGCACTGGTCGTGCCGCGTGCTCCTGCTTCCCATGGCCGACCATGATGCCGCGGAGGCCTCATGCCCCATACTACTCCCACCACTGGTCAGGCCATCCCTCTACTCACCCACACCCCTGTTATTCTGCGGCGACGGCAGCCTCACCCCGCAGTCGAACTAGTGAACCCTCATACTCCTCTCCGCGTGGGCAACCATTGCCACGTCTTCCCCAGCTCCGCGTTGTCCCCTTCCTAGGCCTCACCGTCGTCCACCGCCCTGGTGCTCTCGGCGCGGCGTGGTCAACATGGTTAAGGAATGACTTCCATCGGAAGAGTACTGTACTTGGAGAGGCTGACAGCTAGGTCCACGGCCGCAGCAAGGAAGTGCCTCCTTATTACACGGAAAATAATGATTCCTCCACCTGACAGCAGGGACACACCAGACGGGCCATCGTATTTCACAAAAAAATGTTTCCCCCTGACTGCTTGGACCCACCAGCTACATCTTCGCACGTAAGGAAGTGCGTACATATTACGGGCAAAAAAATTGATTTGCCCCTAACTGCTGGGACCCACCAGCTACATTTTCGCACGCAAGGAAGTGCCTGACAGTCGGGGCCTACCCGGTCGAAGCGTACGTAGCGTTGTCATTCTGGTCGCGAACATGTATGTACATACTGGTCGATCGGTCTGTCTGCATGCTGCAGCAATGAACCGTGGCCGTGTAAGGAAGGTCATGTGTCGTAGTAGAGGCGCGCACGTGTCATAGTAGAGGCGTGAATGTAGCATGTACACGTACATATAGCGGCCAGGGTGCAAGAAAGTAAATACGACCGTCGACTGCCTCCACGGGCTACTGTTCATCCACCGTCGACTGCCTCCACGGGCTATTGTTCATCCACAGTCGACCTCCTCCAGCCTCCACCTGCGACTATTCATCCACGGGCTCCTGTTCATCCAGCCTCCACCGCGCGCTCCTCCATCGGCTACTGTTCAACCAGCCCTCTCCACGGGGTCCTGTTCAACCACCCCTCCACGAGCTACTGTTCATCCATCCCTCCACCGGCTACTATTTAATGAGCCCTCCACCGGCTACTGTTATACGAGTCCTCCACCGGGTCCTGTTCATCCAGTCCTCCACAGGGTCCTGTTCCTC
>NC_041389.1:294077093-294092690 GCF_002162155.2 Triticum dicoccoides
TCATCAAGGGAAGGAGGTAGCAGTGTTCGATCATCTTTAGTTAGCAGCAGTAGCGCAGGAATCGCTCGATTGGGTTCAGTTAACAGCCATCGATCGATCGCTCGGGTTCAGTAATGCGTAGCCTCCAGTGCAATTGCTTGGGTTCAGTTAGAGCCCAACACCTTGCACCCAAGCACCGTGTATGAGAGAAACGCGCATCGCTCGGCCCCCGACCACCCACCGTAACCGGGAACTCCCCGATATTTTCCTTGCCCTCGCTTCTACCCAGTTTTCTCCGTCATGGACGGCCCAAAGAATGTCATGCAGCTGCGTCTCCGGCATGCCCAGGACGAAAATCCCATTTTCTGTCATGATTTTTTTTCCATAGAAGTAGGAGCCCACCACATCTATGATGATACCGGGTTTTGTCACAATTATCGTCATAGAAGTGTCATAAGCATGATAGAAAAAAATTCCTTCGGTCCAAAATGTCACGGATGTGTCTTTTTTTGTAGTGCAGGTACCAGGCGGCCTGTGAAGCTCATAATGCCGCCTGGAAAAAGCAAGCGGCGGAGCTTTGGGAGCGGGCGCGTCGTCATGTGGAGGAGGTGTACGAAGATGGGTACTTCACGAGGACAGTCAAATGCGTTGGGCGCCTTGTCGCTGCGTGGAGGTGGGCCGATAAGCTCGAGCGTGCCACCGACGAGGTAGGTGTGCGCCCAACAAAATGGCAAGATCGTTCATGCTCGTCCGCCAACAAGAGGCGGATCGGTACGTCAAGCACTGCGAGGCGGAGGCGGAGTACTGCCTCCGCATTGGGAAGACGTCGCGCACCAGGGAGCTGCTGGCAAGGGGCCGCCGGAATACTGGCCCCAGGAGGGATTATTAGTTTTAGTATTATTAGTTTTCAATTTTATGCATTGTACCTAGTAGTTAAGTATCATCACGTATATGTGATGGTATTATATATATTCTGTGATGAACTAATGAACAATTAATATATATATAGGTAAAATTGTGTCTATCATAGCTTTATAGAAAATCCTAATGTACTCCTAAAACGTTCAATATACATCTGGGCTATTCTGTTACGCGTAACAGAATATTATTCTGTTACCCTTTTTGAACTGACGGTATCAGGTGGTTGTACTGATGTTTTCGAAGCGGTTGAACTGATGCTTTCAGTTGTGTTTAAAAGATCGTCTTCTTTAGTTCAAAAACTTTTTTAATTTTTTTGTCAGAACAGGGCGTGTAATATATCGTTGGAAAGCTCTTGACAACCATATTTCAAGTATAGTGAACGTTTTTGCAAAATCAGTATGGTTTAAGAGCAGTTTTGAAAAAACCCGTTTTTTTCAAAACCGAAAACGTGAATCGTATTTTGGACTCAATTTTTAAACGGTTTGTCGGAATTGAGCAAATAAGATGGTGTTGGAAAGCTGGTGAAAATACGCATCTTCCATATATGTATTGTTTTTTCTAATTATATATGATTTAAAATTAATTTGAAAAACGGTGAAATTCTAGGCGAAATGTATTTTCGCGATTTTTTGCAAACGGTTTGTCGGATAGACGTACATTATACGGCGTTGGAAAGCTATGGAAAATGCGCAACTTTTTCGTATAGAAATGTTTTTCTAATTCCTTACGGTTTAAAAACGAATTCGAATACGGTTAAACTTGATTTTGAACGTGATTTTTTTAAAAAGTTTGTCCAGATATGGCAAATAATATACCGTTGGATAGCTATCGAAAATGCGAAACTTAGTCATGTTGAACGTTTTCTCTACTTCGCAACCGTTTAAGAGTAATTTTGAATATGGCATGATGGGTCTTGCTGTTTTCTTGTCTGAAAAACAGAGTAGTCATACTGATATATGTGTATGTTTGTACTGAGCTATTTTTTGCAGAGTAATTTTGAATGGTTCCAAAATAGGGTACTTGTACTGATGTTTGCATGGGTTTGTACTAAGCATGTTTTCACTAACTAGCTTTTGCTCTGTTTTTGGGTAATATTTTTGCTCATAAATTTTCAACGGTTTACTGTATCGTCGCCCCTGTACTTGCATGATTTGTATCATCAAACTGAATGATATTTTATTCAAAAAGAAAATGTTTTGTTTTGTTTCCTTTTTTCGAACTCAACATTTTGTTGACAACGATGTTCTGAACTTCTCTCATTTTACGACATGTACTGAGGTACTTACTAAGCAGGATTTTCATGGGGTTTCTTTTTTTGCTTGAATTTTTACAATTTGAATTTCTGCCATTTCTTTTATTCCGAACGGACCACCATTTTTAACTCGTACTGAGGTACTTACTATGCATGTACTTGGGTGGCTATCGCGTGTCTCGGCAAGGAAGAAGACGAAGCTCGGGGGTGAGGCTGGATTCGGCCGGCGGCTGGTCCGGTCGGTAGGATGCTACACAAGGCAGGGGGTGACAGGCGTAGGGCGGTGGGGCTCGGAGTGGCAGTGCACGGCGGAGGGGCTCGGGGTGGCGGCGCGGGGCGGGGATGGCGCTGTGCGGCGGCGGAGGGAGGCTGGGACGGCGCGCGGTAGAAAACAAGTAAAGGATGTTCTAGTAATAGAGCATAATGGATAAATAAATTCAGGGAATTATAAACCGACATTAGATATCAAAATGTAAGATAAAGTCTCTGCTTTGAGGCATAACAACAGCTAGTCAACATGATTTTTTCCTCCAAATCAAGACGTCCCAAGAATAAGCTAGCATCTGGACTGAATCCACTGGATAGGTCGATCGACTAGCTTGTACTCATACAAGAACATTTTTGCAACCTGAATACGAATGGAAAAAGCATGGTGATAATGCAAATTTAGAAGGCCTGTACAATCTCTGAAAAGATCATGGTGATATTTTCACGTTTTTTTGTAAAAGGTTTGTCGAATTGATGCAAATGATACATCGTTGGAAAGCTATGGAAAATGCGCAACTTTTTCATATAGAAATGTTTTTCTAATTCTTATGGTTTAAAAATGAATCCGAATATGGTCTAATTTGCTTTTGAATGCGATTTTTTTGAAAAGTTTGTCGAAATGGGGCAAATAATATACCGTTGGATAGCTATCAAAAATGCGAAACTTGGTCATGTTGAACGTTTTCTCAAATTCATAACCGTTGAAGAGTAATTTTGAATATGGCGAGACCCATTGTTTTGTTTTTCCGGTTGGAAAAACGGAGTACTCGTATTGATCTATTTATGTGTTTGTACTGAGGTATTTTTCACATTAGTTTTGAATGGTTCAGAAAAAAGTACTTGAACAGATGTCTGTATGGCTTTGTACTGAGCGTGTTTCACACACTAGACTTTACTCTGTATTTTCGATATAATTTTACTCGTAATTTCTCAATGGTATCATCATGCCAGAAATTGCATAGTTTATACCATTTGAACTGAATGATTTTTTAATAAAACAAAATTGTTTTGTGTGTTTCTTTTTTAGAGTCATTTTTTACAACGGTGTTTTGGACTTCTTTTGTTTTGCGACTTGAACTTTTACCGTTTTGAGCTTTTACCAACTTCAATTTTTGAGTGTGGATGAGCACTTGAACTTATAGAAGTGAAAGTTTTCTGTTTTAGTTCATATTTGTTTCTTGTCCGAACTTATGGTACCATCATCATCGAACCCGCATGGTTTATGTAGCTGAACTAAAATAACTTTTTACCCGAATAAATGTGTTGTGATTTTTCTTTGAGCATACTTTCCTCGGGTCCATAGGAGAACCAACTGTGTTTTATTTTTTGAACTTACATGCTAGTAATAATTAAACATTCCCATACAATTTTTCTCTATTCATGGACATCAACCAAAATAGCCAGGAGAGAGAGCACTATCGAATGTTTTTAGTCAAACAATTTTTCCTTTCTTGCACAAACATCTAACTGTCATTACACTTTTCTTTAAGAAGTAGCAACCAAATCATCATAGACAGAAAATATAAACTTGCAGCTGCTGCTTTGTGTACGGATTCCATGTTTTTGTCATCCTCATTGCCTACCTCATGTACTTCATCCTCAACCTGCTGGTGTCCTTCGTGCTAGTGATCAGCGCCGTCATAGTGGGCTAGTGATCAGCGTCCGTCGAAACCTCCCTCGTGCTGCAGTATCGAGACAAACGAAATTGTTAGAGGAAAGAGCAGTAGAAAGAAACAAATTAGAGGTGAGCTACAAAGACATTAAATTATTCTAATAAATTCCTATGGTCACTGCAGCAGCTATGCAATATAGGAAGCAAACTTTTCACCCAAAAACTGAGAACAAAATGCTTCATGTGCAAATTCCATTAGGTACCAAACAACAATTCTCCAACAATACAGTCCAAGAGTCCATAGAGCATTTTGTTCAAGATTTCATATATGCACTTGATTTAATATATGAGAACAAAATGCTTCAAGTCCAGAAAGTATAGAAAGTTCATAGAGTATATCTCTTAGTTCGAAACACACACTATAATACTAAAACTACTGAGAGTTCTCCAACAATAATATATGAACAGGTATAGAAGTTCATAGAGTTTTCAGTCCAGGAATACTTTATGAACATGTCCAGGAGTTCATAGAGTTCTCAGTTCAAATTTTGGCACCTAATGGTACCAAACAACAGTACTGAGGCAAATAAAGCATTGGCGTAGCCTGGGCACAAGTCCAGAAAAGTTATACAATATATCCCTCATTTTGAACTACTATCACAAAAATCGGACATAACTGGACGGAGGGACTTGATTCAACCCTAACTTCCATGTTGTCTCCTTTCGTATCAAACGAGCAGACTGATTGTACATAGGGTTTCGCTGGAAATAAACCGGCATGCCCTCCAGTCTGCGAGCGGGTTGGACTAGCTCCTAGGTGCCCATTCAGCACCAGTTGCTCCCTGCATTTAATCGTAACAAGTCATGAGTTCCCGTAACAAGTTCAAACACATTCTAAGTGACTTGCACAATCAGTTTCATATTCGTGTAACCAAGCAAGTCCATGTTCAATAACTTTAGAAGTTCTTAAAGAAACCTAAGAAGATTTCTGTACTTTGAAATACTTCATTTTTACTTCCCAAATACTTCATTTTTGTTGAAACGTTGAACTTCTTCATTTATTTCCTTAGAACTTGTTATCTTTTCCCTGTGAATTCCATGGGTTTTTTGTCTTTCTTTATTTTTGTTTATGTTGTTTTCTGTTTTGTACGAACTTATAGGGTTATACATGTTGAACTTATAGACGAGCGGCGCTCAGAGGCAGGGGGTAGGCGACAACGGCGCGTTGGACTACGCTAGACATTTTTTCTGCACTAGATAGTGTGTAGACATGCTGCCAAGGTCACACACATGTTTTGCTAGAACAAGTTGAACTGAATATCTTTCATTTTGAACTTTGAAAGAAGCTACAACTTCTGTTGCCCAAATGTGTATATAATTTTAAGTTTTCCAAGCACATACCTTTATGTTCTTGTTTTTTGACGAGCACACCGCCCCTACTCCTGTGGACTGACAGTGCCGACGAAGTGGAGCTGAAGGAGAAAGGATCACGAGCAGCCTATGGACTAAAACTCACTGTGAATGGTTCGACACCAATGACATGTTTGGAAGGGCAATGACAGTCAACATCTTATAGCCCCCTATTTTGATAAAAATAAAAGATCAAGGCTTCGGTATGAACAACTGGATTGTTAGCAATGTACAGTCAACATCTTTTTGTTTTGAATTTTTTTCTGAACTTATTAAGTTTTTATGTATGAACGTACAAAGTTTCCAAGCATGAACTTTTTGCTATGGGAAAACTGAAACATGCATATACGCACTAAAGACTCTGCCTACTGGGCATAGTATGATAGCAAAACGAAGCAACAATTTACTCCGTTAGTACATGATGTCTGACTGAAATATGCAAAAGACAAGTCACAGTGATGAACTTACATATCCGTTAGTTAGCCAAGCTTCGCATGTAAATAGTTGAAGTGAATCTCTGGCACTAATCAACATCATGATTCAGCGTTGACTAGTCAGAATATTTTTCTTTACCTGTATTCAGCAGAGGAGAACATGAAAATAGAACTCACCAAGCTGATCGAGCATTGAAAGTTTTCTGTTTCTATTCAGTATAAGGAACTAGAAAGTTTGAACACATAAAACTGCTATAGCTCAAAAATAAGAAGTAATCTTCTCATAGCTCAAAAACTGAAAAATAATTAATAGGTTGCAATCGTGCATCTTAATGCCTTTTTGAAATTTCAAAATTGCACATGCCTGCAGCGCATTACCTTCAGACCAACTTTTCTCTCTGAACTTATAGGACTACACATTTTTGAACTTACCTACTTTTGTTTTTCTTTTATTAGGTACTAGCAAAACATTCCTTTTTATGGCTATGTCCATGTTCTTTTCTGAACTCCCTGTCTTCTCGACTATGAACTTACTACAAAAAGGATGCTCACGTACATGTATTACTTGACAGGAGCTAACCAAAAATGTTGCAGCAACATGGCATTTTTATTCAACATAATAATTCAACCATATCTTGTAATACATCCATCAAAATATTTTGGTTCTCATAGGCATTTTAGCAAGCACCTATAGAACATGAAATTTAGCACATAAGTAGCATGAGATTTAAATGAGCAGTAGCAAAAAGAAGTAGCAACATCAGCTCTCTTTGTGGTTCATATATTGAACTGAAGGATAACAGAACTAAATGATCTTGAGCTCATAAAGGATGCACCTCTATTGTGCCAAACAACCTCAATACCTCATGAGAATGACATCCAACAGGTTCCCTTCAACAATCCTTTTAACACACACAGGAAGGACGAAGAGGCTAGTAAACCAGGGTAGTATTTGTGGAGGGATATGTACTTCTCAAACAAAAACAGCTGAACGTACCAGAGTAGGGTGTAGTTTTGTTCAATTGTGAATTTTGTCAGAAAAACAAACTACTGCAATTGCTATGCAACAGTCTTTGAACTGATTATCAAATACATATTGGACTATTAGACCTACGGTAACATCCTAATGCAATTACATAATCATCAAATTAATGTATGAGTTGCAAGCAATTATCAAATGCCAAGCTACTGTGTGTACATTTCTTTTTTAAAATATATTTAAAAAAATCACACAATCTTCTATGGAACAGAGGGAAGTTTTTTTTGTAACACGGTATAAATGCTTTGCTTAAACATATGTTGCACATCCTTACCTAATTAGAACAGAGATACGTTTTGTTACAGGGGTTTGCATATGGATGAACTGACTGATCCATTTTTCTTGTACTGAAGCTTGCTTCCAGAAATTTAAGACAATGCAAATTTATCTACAATATGGACATTTAGTATAGTCTGAACTGAAATTTTTGGCACTTTTTGCACTGAGGTAATAGCAGTGAACCTGTGACGAAGAATAGAACTCAAAAAGAATTTTTTTGGAGGTGGAATAAGACGTCGGAGATTAGGTGGACCAGCTACACCTCCTCCTCTAGACTGATTGCTCCGGTGAAGTGGAGTTGATGAAGGCGAAGATCATGAACAGCGCCGGGATTTGGCCGCTGCAAGGAATCCCAGCAAATTGGTGTGCATCTCTAATAGCTAGAGGTAAAACCGGCAATGACTTTAAATATAAAATCTCCAAATAAAGATACAACAGAAGGATAGAAGGAATTAACCACAAGCTAGTAGATGGGAAAATCAGCCGATGATGAAGCCAGCTAGCAATCATCCATCAAGATGCTTTTTTGGCTCGCTAAGCTTCACTGGGGAGGAGTTGTACTTGTTACAATATCACTACTTGAACTGGTGTGAGTCCAAACCTGGACAGACGGGGCAGGAGGGAGACGGTCCAGCGTGATGATCATTGATCAGTTCACACAGGAATATGAACAAAGTGCATACGGTGGAACATACTGTAATTTTTGAGGTTCTTCTCATCCAAGCTTCAAGAAAGAACAAAATCAAAGATACGAAATTGGACCATACGTCAAATCATTTGAGAGAGAGAGAGAGGTTCCCTGCATCTGGCTATCTGATAGACCCATAGCGGAGCATGAGGGTGGACTGTCGAGCTACGGTTTTCTGCGCTGTCGCATTGGGACACTGGGAAGGAGGAGGAGGATGGTCGGGCGCGCCGTGCCTCGCTGGGAGCAAGCAAGAGGAGGAGGAGGCCGGGGTGTGCTTGGCATGGTGCGCTACGGCAGGAGGTGGCAGGAGGAGGAAGAAGGTTGGGCGCGTCACCGAGATGTGGTTGCAGGAGCGCGGCGATGGGGCGCATGTCCGGGAGGTGGGCCGCTACGGCGGTCGCGTGGTCGGGAGGTGGGGTGCGGAGGAGGGCCCCATGGCCGAGAGGTGGGGCGCGGAGGCGGGCGCCAGGGCTGGAAGGTGGTGCGCGGCGGTGGGTGCCTTGGTCGAGAGGTTGGGCGCGGCGGCAGGCGCCATGTTCAGGAGGTGGTGCGCGGCGGCGGGCGCCATGGCCGGGAAGTGGGGCGCGGCGGCGGGCGCCAAGGCCGGGAGGTGGTGCGCGGCAGCGGGCGCCATGGCCGGGAGGTGGGGCGTGGTGGCAGGCGCGATGCCCGGGAGGTGGAACGAGCCGGCGGTTGGGTCGGGGTGGCGTCGGTGGCTAGGTCGAGGTCGGCTACGGGGCTGATCCAGGGCTCGATTTAGGATAAGAGAAGAGATGAGCCTCGGAGAAATAGATCGACGTCCTATAAGGGCCCGTGTAACAGAATATTATTCTGTTACTAGTAACAGAATAGTCCAGCCCTATATAAACACTATTCTGATCACGGGATCAGAATAATATTCTAATCACAACATGAACTTCCCGAGTAACGTGCCTGACCTTCCCCGAATGTAAGGTTGAACTTCAGCCAAAAGTGTCCAAATGGGGCTTGTGATATACCATTGGAAAGCTATGAACACTAGTATCATGACTCAAGTTGAATTTTTGGCAAAATGTAAGCGGTTTAAGAGCAGTTTTGAAAACCGTTTTTCCTTCACACAAAAAACATGAATCGTATTTTTGATCGCATTATCAAACCATTTGTCGGAATGGTGCAAATAATACGGCGTTGGAAAGCTGCTGCAAAACTGCTCCTTCCACATCTTGAAAGTTTTCTCCAATTCCTTATGGTAAAAAAGTAATTTGGAAAATCGTAAAGTTTCACAAACTGAACAGCCAAGTTCGTATTTTTGATGGCATTTCTAAACGGCTAATCCAGTTGAGGAAAATGATATGGCATTGGAAAGCTTTTGAAAATGCGCTACTTTTTCACGTTGAAAGTTTTTTCTAATTTTGAATGGTTGAAAATAAATTTAGAAAACAATACAAGTTCTAGCGAATTTGTATTTTCAAGCTAATTGTTTAACCGTATGTCCGAATGCAGCAAATGATATGGCGTTGGAAAGCCTGCGGAAATGCGAAACTTTTTTGTATTTATTATTTCTCCTAATTCTTTATGGTTTTAAGTCAGTTTCGAAAATAGCAAAAAATGTATTTTCACCGTATTTTCTACAAACTTTAACGGAATGACGCAAATAATATAATGTTGAAAAGCCACGGAAAATGCGAAACTTTTTCATGTTGATGGTTTTCTCTGATTCTTAGCAGTTTTCAAGTAATTGTGAAAATGGCGGGATCATTCGTTCTGCCTTTATCGTGAAACTGCTTCTTCGAAAATGCACCGCGTGAAGACTTAAACTTCTCGGCATGTCTACTTGAACTTCACTCTGTTTTTAACGTGTTTTTTTGCTTGTAGATCTCCATCCACTGCTTGTAGCTCTCCATCCACTCACCGAAATTGAGCAAGTGATATACCGATGGAAACCTGTTGTAGACATGCAACTTTCCCGTGTTGATCATTTTTTTCATACTCATGATGGTTTTAAAAGTTTTTCATGTGAAATTCATTCAGTGTAGTAGTTGAACTTCCTGCTGTTTTCACGTTGAACTTTTGTGACGTATTTTCGTTTGTAATTTTCCTCATCCATTCGTTAGTGTTACACAAATGATTTTCCTTTTGTACAAACCCTTCTCACAATAAAATTTTTAACTTTTCCAACCGAGGACTTGAACTTACACAAATGATATTCCTGTCGTTTTGAAGTAAATTAGAAAATAACAAGATCATGATTTATGTCTTCATCGCGAATGGAAATGCACTGCGTGAAGTAGTTGAACTTCTCGGGCATGTCTGTTTGAACTTCTCTTTATTTCGACATGTTATTTTTTGACATGTTGTTTTTCGCACTACCTGAAGTAGTTTAACTTCTAGGGCATGCCTATTTGAACTTCACTCTGTTTCACTTTTTTGTATTTTTCTTGTATGAAATACCCACCATGTAGTACGTGAACTTCCGGTTGTTATCACTTTTGAACTTCTCTCTAGTTTGAGAGAATTATTTTAAAACAAAAAAAACATATTTTTCATGTATTTTGGACATCTAAATACACGGTGAACCTCACTCATAAGATTTTTTTGAACTTTTCCTCGCTGAGCAATTGAACTTCTATCAACCATTCTTTTCATTTATGAGTTGTTTTTAAAAATCGAAAAAATGGTGCTATGTTTTTTATTTTTTTTCACCAGGTAAATCCTAGGTTTTAATAAACTCCGAACTTCTCTGTTATTTCAATTTGAACTTCACCTTTTTATATTTTGAGTAAAGAATTGCATTCGATTTTTATACGAAAAAAATCTTAGTTTTGTAATGAATGTTATACAAATTCTTCGTTATTTCGAACTGAAATTCTTGGTTTATTCATTAGCAATGGGAAAAATTTAAGCTTTTGTGATAAATATTGAACTGCTCCATTTTCTGAAATTGAACTTATTGGTTTATTATTTATTATCAAGGAAAATCTAAAAAAATCATATGCATTGAACTATTGTATTTTTTTAAAATTGAACTTCTTGGTTTTTTCAATTTGGGCTTCTTGGTGTCATTCATTTGTAACGGGAAAAATGCTAATTTTGTAATAAACATCATACAACTTCTTGGATATTTTCGAACTGAATTTCTTGGTTTTTTCGTTAGTAACGGGAAAAATTATGAGAAAAAACTGCATTTCTTATAGACATCGAACTTCACCATTTTTTAAATTTGAACTTCTTAGTTTTATTTGTTAGTAATGGGCAAAATCCTTTTTTGAACTTTCCCGGGCAGGTCACTTGAACTTCGAGCAACTAAATTTTTCATCAAGACAACCATCACAAATTCATTACCGATTGAGAGCAGTATTAAAAATGGCAAAAACAACATCGTTTTTACTTGTTTTTAACATGTAGTTGAAGGTTGGACGTCTCGCACTAGAGATCTCGAACTTCACAGGGAGGAGCACGTGAACTTCTTACAACAAACCTTTGATGCTTTTAGTTTTCTATGCTTATATTATTATCTGAAATGCATTTCGTGTAGTAGTTGAACTTCCCGCTGTTTTCACCTTGAACTTCGATCACATATTTTTGTTCAACCTCTCTCACTAGAATTGTTGAACTTTCTCGGGGCGAGCACTTGAACTTCTAGCAACGAAAATTTAGCCTTTGCTTGAACTTCCCGCTGTTTTCACCTTGAACTTTTGTCACGTATTTTTGTTCAACCTCTCTCACAAGAATTTTTGAACTTTCTCGGGCTGAGCACTTGAACTTCTAGCAACGAAACTTTTAGCCTTTGCTTTTCATTCTTTTTTTTCATAAAAATGCACACCATGTAGTACATGAACTTCTGGCAGTTATCAACCTGAAATTCCCTCGGTTACGTGAAAATATCTGAGTTTTTTATAGGCATTGAACTACTCTACCTTTTTTGTTTGAACTTCCTTGTCTATTTTCTTAGAAATGTAAAAATTGGAGATTTTTTAGAAACATCGAACTTGTTCGTTATTTCGAATAGAACTTTGTTATTTTTTTATATTGAACTTCTTCTTTCATTTCTTAAACTTCCGGAGTTAACATTTATCTGGGCGACCTTTGTTTTCTTCTGGTTTTTTCCAGCGTGTATGTTTTGTGTTCTTTTTCTCCTTCGTTGGACTTCTTTTTGATCTAGTATTTGAATTTACTTGGGCTTCTTTGTTTAGTAGTTTTTGAATTGAAACCAACATATACTAGTTTTTTTCATCCATACATATTGTTGAACTTTAGGAAATAATACATAACAAGAAACTGTACAACATGATGTTTTAGACTAATGTTTTGTTAGAACATCACCTTGAACTTCCCGCTATTTGTATTTTCTTGTACGAAACAACAACATGTAGTACGTGAACTTCTGGATATCATCCCTTTCAACTTCTCTCTAGTTTGAGTGAATTATTTTAAAACACAACAAACGACATCCTTTTATGTACTTTGGACATCTAAATACACGGTGAACCTTCTCTCACAAGAATTTTTGAACTTTTCCTCGCCGAGCACTTGAACTTCTAGCAACCG
Organism: Triticum dicoccoides; assembly: GCF_002162155.2. NCBI lineage: Eukaryota > Viridiplantae > Streptophyta > Magnoliopsida > Poales > Poaceae > Triticum > Triticum dicoccoides. Next base: position 294,089,502 of record NC_041389.1, read on the forward strand.
TTTTTTTCATTTATGAGTTGTTTTTAAAAGTGAAAAAAAGGCGTTGTCTCTTTTATTTTTTGAACAGGTAAATCCTAGGTTTAAATAAACTCCGAACTTCTCTGTTATTTCAATTTGAACTTCACCTTTTCATATTTTTCAGTAAAGAATTGTATTCGATTTTTATACGGAAAAAATTGAACATGGAAATACAAGGTGAACCTCTCTCGCAAGAATTCTTAACTTCTCCGGACACAGCACTTCAACTTCTTTCAACAAACCTTTTAATCTTTTATTTTTCTATACTTTTATTCTCCCCTAAAATGCATTCCTTGCAGTACTTGAACTTCTCGTTGTTTTCACTATGAACTTCTTTCAACAGATAAGAATTTTTAATACATAAAAATGTGTTTTAAATGGTATACAAGAAAATTTTAAACCGTTCATCGAAATGTGGCACATAATATACCTGCTGGAAATCTTATGAATAGCGGCAAGTTTTTCAGGTAGACATTTGTTACAAATTCGTTGCCGTCGACATATGTAAATGAATGATGGACGTCTCGCACATGAATTTTTAAACTATGCTAGGAGGAGCACGTGAACTTCTTGCAACAAACCTTTTAAGCTTTTAGTTTTCTATTTCTATATTCTTATCTGAAACGCATTCTGTGTAGTAGTTGAACTCCTCGCTATTTTCACCTTGAACTTCTGTCACGTATTTTTGTTCAACCTCTCTCACAAGAATTTTGGAACTTTCTCAGGTCGAGCACTTGAACTTCTAGCAACAATTTTTTTTAGCATTTTGCTTTTTCATTATCTTATAATACAAAATGCACACCGTGTAGTACGTGGAAATATCCGAGTTTTACATTGAAGCGCTCTAGTTTCTTTTATTTGAACTTCATTGTGTATTTTTAGAAATGGAAAATTGGAGTTTTTTAAGAAACATCGAACTTCTTCGTTATTTTGAATTGAAATTATCGGTTTTATTCTTTATTAACAGAAAAATTAATTTTTCAAATAAATATCAAACTGCTCCGCTTTTTCCAATTGAACTTCTTGGTTTTATTCTCTAATGTACAAGAAAAACTGAGTTTTTATATACACTGAACTACTCTATTTTTTATATTAAACTTCTTGCTTTTAATCTTTAGTATTCGGGCAAATCTGAGATTTGTATAAGCATCTTCTTCTTTTTAATTTGGACTTCTTCGTGTTATTCATTAGTGACTGGAAATGACCTAGTTATGTAATAAATATCGAACCGCTCAATTATTTAAAGTTGAACTTCTATGTATTTCTTGAGAAGAGGGAAAATCCATTTTTATAAACTTTTTGAAGTGCTCGGTTTTAAAATATGACCTTCTTTTTTGAACATGTAAATCTTAGGTTTTTACAAGTTTTGAACTTCTCACTTATTTTGAACTTCTTTGTTTTATTTTGCGAAATTAATTTTTGTTATTTTTAAAATAACATCAAACTACTCCTATTTTTCAATTTGAACTTGTAAGATTTATTCTTTAATAACTTGGACAATCAGATTTTTTATAAACATCAAACTCCTCTATTTTTTAGAAGTTGGAATACACATTTTTACAAAAAGAAACACAATACGTGGCACTAAGAAGAAATATTGAACCACTTCGTTACTTAATTTTGAGCTTCTTGGGGTCTTGCTAGAAATGGAGTAAGTCTGTTTTATATAAGAAAAATTGAACTTATTTCAATTTGACCTTCTTGATTTTTATTTTTAGACACTAGAAAACTCATTTTATAAACATTGAACCATTTTGTTTATTTTAACTTGAACTTCTTGTTTTTTTCTTTCTTTTTATAAACATCGAATTGAGTTGTCATAATAATTTCAACTTATTATGTTTTCTGTAACATCTTTTTTATCAGTGCACTTCTTTTCTCAGAATGATTTATTTATTTCAACGGGCTTATACAAAGTGCATGTTTGTTTATAACTAGAGAGGAAAAAAATCAACATGTACTTTCCTGAATGGTACACTGTATATCCGAAGATTCCAAAAACTAAGTTGCTATGGCACATGATAACCAACACATAATTTTTGCTTGATAGACAAAATGCATTCATTCACATGAATAAATAATAGAATCACAGTTCTCATTTGTGAGCATAATACTGTTCTCTTACACTTTCTACAATTTTTGTTTATGTGCCACTACTTTTCCCCATTGAATTACTATCCTATATCTCTCTAAACTACTCTCTACTATTTCATCTCTCTGCCCTCTGTTTCTTCGTTACATTACAGCCAAGAAGCTTTCTTCAGTGTGACATTTCACTGCATTAATCCATCCAACAGTCATTTTGCATCACAAACTCTATTGGAGATCACAGGATGTAAAGAACAGCAGGGAGTAAAATGTTCATATACACACAAATGCAGTGAAGCATTTGAGAACAAAAAATGTCCCAGTTTCACCCCTGTACTTGGTTGGCTGCGGGAGCACCTCCTGGCTGCTGGGGCAAACAGTCAAAAAACGACGCTTGCAAACTTTGCACCAGAGAGAGAGACACGGAAGCTTAAATTGTATCCACACTCCAGTTCATATACAAATGGGGAGGATGGATATATAGAGGATCTAATACATGCAGCAAAGTGGATAGGAGCGAAAGGAGATGCACCTAACTTTTCTCAGTTCGATCTGCCGTCGATGAATGGAGCACGGAAAGATCTTGGCCTCGCGGATCATTGTGACAGTGTGATCCGGGCGCTACAGCGGCCAACATCCTCGGGCCGCATCGTTGAACGGCCCGAGGCGGTGGGGTTGAACGGCTTTGTGTGCTGCCGTAGCCACGGAAGGAGGTGGGGGAAGGGATGGGACGCCGGAGGTACAGAAGGAGAAGAGGAGACTCACCGGAGGAGAGGGTTGCGGGGTTGACCAGATCCGCGTCGGGGTTCGCCGGCGGTAGGATCCAGGGGAGTTCCCCAGAGGTAGAGAAGGAGAAGAGGAAGGCCGACGGCGGGAGGAGACTCACCGGAAGGAAGAAGTGCGGGGTTGACCGGAGGGGGGGACGGGAAGAGCAGCGGCGGCCGGTGGTTGAGGCATGAGGCGGCCGCAAGATCCGGTGGCGCACGTGGGGGTTGTGAGGAGGGCGTGCAGCGGAGGGTGGATCCGGTTAGGAGGGGCGCCAACGGGGGTCTCCGGGGACGGGCCGCGGAGGCGGGGATCTCT
>NC_041389.1:294093210-294100633 GCF_002162155.2 Triticum dicoccoides
GCGGCGTGGGGATCGGGGGAGGGGCTCGGCAGCGGGGATTGGGGGATGCAGGCGGTTGCAGGGTGCGAGAGTGGGGGAGAAGTGGGTTTTTTTCCTGCTTTATTGCGTGGGCTGCCGCACCGGCTTGGGATCTCCTCGCGCCCTATATAGTGACCGTCGTGATCCAAATAACTATTCTAATCCTGGAATTAGAATAGTGTTGTCCTATATATATATACATATACATATATATATATATATATATATATATATATAGGACTGCTAAAATAAGCCTGAGCGTAAATTTGGTAATCCTACACGCCGGTCAGACTACGTGTGCGCACCCGTCAAACTAGCACCATTGAAACTACCGTAAAAGTATTACCCTGGTGCGTCACCACCCGCCAACACAACCAACCAACTTTGTTCCATCTAGTAAAGGATTACGACCCTTCTCCCGATCTAGTAATTAGCCAACTCAAACAATACTACTATCAATACTACTATCGTTCAAAAATTGAGGGTAATACTCAAACATAGTACTACCTCCGTTTCAGTTTACAAGTCCTACGCGTATACCTAGGTTGTCAATTTTATCACCCTAATATAAACAATATAACACAAAAATTTTACCTTTTGAAAGTAGAAACTCCAAAGTTTATGTTGGTATATTTTTTGTAATATATGACTTGTATTAGGTTGGTCAAATTGACGACCTAAGGGTACGCGCACGCCCTGTAAACTGAGAGAGAGGTAGTAATTAGCCAACTCAAACCTAGTACTACCTCCGTTTCAGTTTACAAGTCCTACGCGTATACCTAGGTTGTCAATTTTATCACCCTAATATAAACTATATAACACAAAAATTATACCTTTTGAAAGTAAAAACTCCAATGTTTATGTTGGTATATTTTTTGTAATATATGACTTGTATTAGGTTGGTCAAATTGACGACCTAAGGGTACGCGCACACCCTGTAAACTGAGAGAGAGGTAGTAACAATAGTAATGAAAAGTCACTTGCATACAGTAACCACTTTTAATCGCGTTACCATATTTGCTAGGAATTTTATTACAAGGAATTAGGTGAATAGCATATTACTAGGCATGGCCGGTCTACTGCATATGTAACCAGTAATGAATTAAACTCCCTTACTTTATTTGCTATAGGATTTTACTATAAGGAATTTGAATTAACTAGTACGACACAGAGAACTAGTGCAGGTAGTCAGTAATTTACTTAATTCCATTACAACATTTTTTGATGAATTTTGCTAGGGGTGTGGGTGTGGTGCATGCATCCAGTAATGAATTTGGTTTCATTACTACGTTTTGGGAAGGTATTTACTAGGAGTGATTAAGTGAATAGCTAGTACGTCGTGAAGCGGAGGATTCATGCATGCAGCCCGTAATGAATTTAATAGCATTACTTTTTTTTTGCTAGGGCATTTACGAGGAGTTTCAAGATGGCTAGTTGGTTTGGCCGAGCGGCGCGTTTAGCCCGGCCGGAGCGTAGAATTAGCACTTCTGCGCTCAGGCTCAAGGAGAAGAAAGGAGGAGAGGCTAGGTGCATGGCGGCGGAGGTCCGGCGGTCTCCGGCGATGGGTTTGTGGGAGGTTGGGGATCGGGGACGGTGGTGGGTGGAGCTGTTCCTGGCCGTGGAGCTGTTCCTGGCCCTATATAGGCGCAGATGGGGTGTTCCTGAACTCTCGAACCGCTACTCCACGGCCAGGAACAGCTCCACCCACCACCGTCCCCGATCCCCAACCTCCCATGAACCCATCACGGGAGACAGCCGGACCTCCGCCGCCGTGCACCTAGCCTCTCCTCCTTCCTTCTCCTTGCCTTCTCACCGGCGCGGCAGATCTCCCACATCCTCGCGCGCCATCGCCGGGCCCTGGATCCCCGCGTGCTATTGCCGAGCCATGGATCCCCGTACGCCGCCACAAGCCCCGCGATCTCGTGCACCGCCGTTGGGCTCTAGATCCAACACGCCGCCACCGTGCAAGGATCCCCTCGCCCCGCCACCACCCAAGGCTACACCGCACTACCTTGAGTCCCCTACACCTGACCTCCTTCCTCCCCTCGCGGAGACCAACCCTCCTCCTTGTTCCTCGTGTCAGGCAAGTGGTGTAGCGCTGGAGCACCGCCGTGTTGGGCTTGGCCATCGCCGTCCTCCAGATGCTTTCTCAGCCACAGCTCCTCAACCCCACCTCCACCCGTTTGGCTGCTCCAACAATCCTCGAACTCCTATGAGATCTGGTGTTGGGCGTCAACTCGAACTGTAGCACAACTTCACAAGTTCTCTCGTCTCCTCTGCTTGTGTTGCCCCGGCTCGGCCCGTCACCTGCGGAACACCCACCTCAATCTTCGCGTAAGCCAGGCGCTCCTACCCTCTTGCAGCTCGAGCACCAGCTCATCGAGCCCCCGTGTTCTGCTAACTGGTACATGTGTGTGCGGCTGGTTTGTAGACCTGTCGGGTACTTGCAAAGTGTTGAGTACTTTCTCTATCTACTTGTAGGCTCAACGATGGGCAAGTTCAAAACTTTAGATGCGCCCAAACAGCCGCCATCACAATCTGCTACCGGCTAGCTCTTACTGATCCAAGTGGTTCAGAGAAAAGAGATCAAAAGTTCATTTTCCTGTTGTTACAGAACATGCGCTGGTTCAAAGACAAGAGATCAATTTTGCTTTTCCGTGTTGTTACAGAATATGCAAACTAGATGTACTACTTCGGTTCATGCATACTCCAGATTTGATGTTGCTTTTGTGCTGGGATGGATACTAGTGCTCAATGAAATTTATGTTCCGAGAAGTTCATATATTATTGTGTGGAAAGGTCATGTATTGGAAGTATATAGTACGTCAAAAAAATGGAGACCACAATTTTCTGCAGTAATTAGTATGGCTGCGTTGATCTTCTTCATTCTATGTTCAAGTCCAATGTGTTCTGTTTGTTTCGGCAACTCTTCCTTATGTGAACCCCTCTACGCTGAGCGCTTCTAATCCGCTTTGCAGAAAAATGTACTTATAATTTGGGTGGAAGCTCACGTTTTGTTAAATAATGGCACACAAAAAGGTAGCTTTTGGCAAAACAAACACAATACACAGAAAGCATAGAAGTTCAACTCAAAAGCAAAAGCGAAAAAACTTCTTACAAGCAGGGTAGTTCTTCCAAAACACGTGTGAAAAAGTACGCAAAAATGAAAACAGAAAACTCTTGAAATTAATAGCACGCAAAGTTCTTGTTTCAGAAATTCCGAAGTTCACGTGTACCACGTACAGAAGAAAAATCATCAAATGAAAAAAAAGGGAACGCCTAGGCCATTTCACCGAAAAGCAAAAATGCATAAAATCTCACGACAAAAATCTATAAGAAGTTCAAATTTAAAAATCGAAGCAGGTCAACGTTCAAAAAGATTGAAGTTTTTAATATCTAAAAGACAAATTGGAAAGTTCAAAAAATTTGAGCAAGAAGTTCAGAAAAAATTGTTCAAAAATCTTTAAAACGGATTTTCCCCGTTCGTAAAAAAATCAGAGAATTTCAAATTAAAAAGAGGAGCATTTCAAAAAGATTGTAAAAAACTGATTTTCCCCATTCTATAAAACTAGAAGTTCAAATTAAAATAACGGAACAGTATCATCGTGTATATAGAAAAAGTTGTTTCCCCGTTACTAACCAATAAAACTAAGAAGTTCAAATTTTAAAAATGGTGAAGTTCGATGTCTACAAAAAAAATTGGATTTTTACATTATTAAAAAATAAAAACAAGAAGTTCAAAATTTTAAAACAAAGATGTTCAAAAAACTCGATTTTCCTCGTTACTAAAGAATAAAACTAAGAAGTTCAAATTAAAATAACAGAGAAGTTGAAAGTTTATAAAAACCTTAGATTCTCATTTTAAAGAATAACAAATAAGTTCGAATTAAAAATAAGAGAACAACAAAAAAAATTCTAGAAAGATTTGTATTTTCCCCGATACCAAAGATTAAACCAAGAAGTTCAATTTTTTAAAAACAGAGTAATTCAATGTACATTAAAAACTCAATTTTTCTCGTTACTAAAGAATAAAACCAAGAAGTTCAAGTTAAAAACATGGAGAAGTTTGATATTTAATTAAAAACTCGAATTTTTTTGGTTACTAAAGAAAAAACCAATAAGTTCAATTCAAAATAACGAATATGGTTATGTTTCTAACAAAACTACAATTTCCATATTTCTAAAAATACATAAAAGAAATGCAAATAAAAAAGTTAGAGTGGTTTGATATATGTAAAAAATAAGAGATTTTTCATAACTAAAGAGTAACAGAGAGAAGTTCAAATTGATCACTACTGGAAGTTCACGTACTGCATGGTGTGCATTTCGTATGTGAAAAAAATGAGTAATAGGATAAATTTTAGAAAAGTTGTTGCTAGAAGTTCAAGTGCTCTGTCCAGTGAAGTTCAATAATTCTTAAGAGAGAGGTTTACCGCGTATTTCCATGTTCGAAAACACAAAAAAGAAATTGTTTTTTGCATTTTAAAATAATTCTCTCAATCCACAAAGAAGTTCAGTTATTATTTGGGAGCAATTTGATTTCAAAAAGAAAATAAAAAATCCAAATTATAAAAATGGAAAACGTTCATGTACTACATGGTGTGTGTTTATTATGAGAAAAATGAATTAAAAGGGAAGGTTCAGTTTTGTTGTTGTTATAAGTTCAAGTCCTTGGTCAGAGAAAGTTAAAAAAATATTGTGAGAGAGGTTTGTATAAAAGGAATATCATTTGTGCAACAATATCATTTGTGCAACACTGATAAATGGATGAGAAAATTACAAACGAAAATACGTCAAAGAAGTTCAACGTGAAAACAATAGGAAGTTCAACTACTACACTGAATGAATTTCAGATGAAAAACTTTTAAAACCGTTGTGAGTATGAAAAAATGATCAACACGGGAAAGTTGCGTGTCTACAGCAGCTTTCCATCAGTATATCATTTGCTCAATTCCGGTGAGTGTTCCGATGCGTAGATGGAGAGTTACGGGCAAAAAAAGCATGTGAAAAACAGAGTGAAGTTCAAGGTTTCATACCGAGAAGTTCAGGTACTTCACGCGATGCATTTTTCACGAATCTGCTTCGCGATAAAGGCAGAACGAATGATCTCGCCATTTTCCAAATTACTTGAAAACGGCAGGGAATCACAGAAAACCATCAACATGAAAAAGTTTCGCATTTTCCTTAGCTTTTCAACGGTATATTATTTGCCCCATTCCGATAAAGTTTATGAAAAGTACAGCGAAAATATGTTTTTAGCCATTTTTAAAACTGACATAAAACAGTAAGGAATTGGGAGAAATAATATATACCAAAAAGTTTCCCATTTCCTCAAGCTTTCCAACGCCATATCATTTGCTGCATTCGGACATAGGGTTAAAAAATTAGCTCGAAAATACGAACTCGATAGGACTTGGACCATTTTCTAAATTACTCTTAAACCATTCAAAATTAGAAAAAAACTTTCAAGATGAAAAAGTAGTGCATTTTCATAAGCTTTCCAACGCCATATCATATGCCTCCATTGGATTAGCCGTTTAGAAATGACATCGAACAAACGAACTCAGCTGTTCGGTTTAGAAAATTTTACATTTTTTCAAATTACTCTTTAACCATAGGGAATTAGAAAAAAACTTTCAACATGTGGAAGGAGCGGTTTTGCAGCAGCTTTCCAATGCCATATTATATGCCTTATTCCGATAAATGGTTTAGAAATGCGATCGAAATTACGATTCACTTTTTTGTGTTAAGAAAAAACGATTTTCAAAACTGCTCTTAAACCGCTTACATTTTGCCAAAAATTTAACTTGGGTCATGGTAGTTGTGTCCATAGCTTTCCAACGGTATATAGAAAGCCCTATTTGGGTAATGTTGCGGGAAGTTCAACCTAGCACAGGGGGAAGTTCAGATTGAACAACTCAGGCAGTAAAATCGCAGAAAACGCGAGTTCTTCATGACCCGAGTGCAAAATCCGCCTATGAGCAAGATTCCTATCTAAAACGAGTATTTAGTTGCTAAAAATCATTTGAAGATTACACTTACATCGCATGGAAAATGACTTTCGTGGAAAGGCTGACCCACGGACACCTATGGGGCCGGCGGACCGAGCCCCTTCCGCACGAAGAGCAGATCGAGGCGAAGCACACGAGCGGTTTACCCAGCTTCGGAGCTCTCCGGAGAGATAATACTCCTACTGCTGCTTGTCTGATTGTATTGAGTTCTTGCTCGGGAGCGCTGAGTGCTACAGTACACTCTAGCTGCTAACGAGACCGAGCGTGAGTGTTTTCTGGCTTCCAACCCTTCGAACCCCCCTCTACGTTGCGCATGTGCCTCCTTTTATATGCTCAAGGGGTCACCAACAGGTGGCAACATGGGCAAGGGTAAAAATGGAAAAGAGTTGCGGTTGGTACAACTACCTGTATAGTGTTTCATACCTAACCCTGACGGCAGGGGACAAAAGCATTAAATGCCCGTCTGTGTCGCCCAAACAGTGCAAAAAGGGACCGTCAGGGACGCCACCGCTTGCCACGATGGCAATCTTGTCAGCGTCGCTTGCCACCTCGCACCGCTGGCTGCACAGCCTCTCGCCACGCGCGCCTGGAAAGGTCCCAGGGCGACACGTTGGTGGATGTGCTGGAGTGTGGGTACAGAGTGGTAGCTTGCCGCGGCAAGCACCTTGCCGCGGTCGTTGTCTTGTCGCGTCCGGAAGCTTGTCGCTCACCAGGCCTTGCCGGGACGCGTGGCGCGTGGCGGCAAGTTCCTTGAGATGCCTTGGTTGGCCTTCCCGGCAAGCTCCTCTTGCCGGGGTCTTGTCTCCTTGGCTTGAATACTTTGTTCTTGAATGGCTCCAAAGGAACCACAGAGGATCTTGGCGGTCACCCGGCAAGCCTTGCCGCGGGGTGCTGCGACTGCCCATGCACAAGTTCGGGATACTAGGGTACCCCTACTCTAGTACACCGACAATGACTAACCAGAAAAACTCGCGGTAGAAGGCACGGTTGCGAAGATAGCCCGAAGGTCGGGTTCGTACAGAGAGAAGTTCAGGCGCATTACTCAGGCAGTTCAGGTTGTGATCAGAATATTATTCTGATCCCGTGATCAAAATAGTGTTTATATATATATATATGTATATATATATAGGGTGGGTCTATTATGATAACACCCTTAAGTCCTTATTATGCACACCGCTTTCTTATTCTGATAACACCTCCACTCGCCCCCGCACCCACGATTCCTTCGGACCAACCCCCACCTGCCTCCTCCTCCGGCACACCCCACCTCCATTCGCCACGATTCCCCTCCCCTGATCCACCTTCTGCCCCGCCGGTGCCGCCCTCCCCCGATCCACCTTCTTCCCCCGCCGGCGCCGCCCTCCCCCAATCCACCTACTTCCACCGTCGGCGCC
>NC_041389.1:294100645-294197476 GCF_002162155.2 Triticum dicoccoides
ACTCGACCCTCGACCCCTCGACGACCCTCGACCCCTCGACGACACTCGACCCTTGACCCCTCGACGACCCTCGACCCCTCGGCGGCCCTCGACCCTCTACCCTAGTCTTCAACACCCTAGTACCCGACACCCTCGTTCCCAATAAAAAATAAGAAAAGGATGAAGAAGAAAAAATAGAGGAGAAGAAGAAGAAGAAAAAAATAGAAGCAAAAAAAGAGGAGGAGAAGAAGAAGGAATAGAGGAGAAGAAGAAGAAATAGAGGAGAAGAAGAAAATGTATTTCTTCTTCTTCTCCTCTTTTTTTTCTTCTTCCTCTTCTTAATTTTTTCTCCTCTTCTTCCTCTCCTCTTCTTCCCTTCTTCTTCTCCTTCTTCCTCTTCTTATTTTCCTTTTTCCTGTCCTTCTTTTGCTTCTTCTTCCTTCTTCCTCTTTTCTTCTTTTTCCTTATTTTCCTTCTTCCTCGACGACCCTAACCCTAAACAGTACAACTAACGACAATGACTTATGAAATATGATCGATCATCTATGAACAATAAAAACATCATATGATATATGGACAAAAAAATCACATCTATGAACAAAAAAATTCATATGATCATCTATGAACAAAAAAAACATCATATATATATAGGGTGGGTCTATTCTAATAACACACCTTAAGAGTCTTATTCTGCACATCAATTTCTTATTCTGCTAACAACACCACTCGCCCCCGCACCCACGATTCCTTCGGACCAACCCCCACCTGCCTCCTCCTCCAGCACACCCACCTCCATTTGCCACGATTCCCCTCCCCCGATCCACCTTCTGCCCCGCCGGTGCCGCCCTCCCCCGATCCACCTTCTTCCCCCGCCGGCGCCGCCCTCCCCCAATCCACCTACTTCCACCGTCGGCGCCGCTCCACCCGTATCCGGCTTCTTCCCCCGCTGGCGCCGCAGTTGGCTGCACCCCCCGAAGTGAACTGCTCGTGCCACCCCGCCGCCCCTAACTTCCCCTGCTCGATCTCGCACCTTCTTAAGACTACAGTTCGGCTCCCGGCGGGCTGCTGTTGCCTGGCAGCGCCGCCGTGCAGTACACGCATCGCAGCCATGCGATTTGCTGGCGACTCTGGACGGGAGGCCCTGGCGTGCAGCTCGGATGGGCTGCGTGCGCGGTTCAGATGGGCCAGAAGCGTCGTGCCGCCGGTCGCCCCTACCTACCCCAGCATGAGCCCGGCGGCCTTCCTCCACCGCTGGGTCGTCGGGTCTGGTGCAGCCTACCCACCGTCAAGGAGCCCCCCACCCCTTCCTTCCCGCGAGCCCCATGATATCCATAGCGCCTACGGGCGTCGGATCCCTGCACCAACCGCCTGGATCCACCGCACACCCTGCCGCCATGTCGCGCCGTCGAGACCTCCCAGGTACACCGCGACGCCTCACCCAAAAACCGATGAACTGCAGGCCACCACCCATGAAGCCGCCGCGGGAGCACTAGTGAGCTGCTCCACATTTAGTGATTGACGAGATGTTGGGGAATATGCTCCGCCGGGCATCCACCGACAAGATCCCATCGGTGAGATGCCCATTGACCCTCTTCTCCTGATGTGGGTGCAGCACCAGGTGAGCGCCCTTGCAGTTTGATGCAGCACCAGGTGAGCGTCCTGAGCTCGTTCTTGAAGCCCGTGGAAGAGGTGCAGATTTGGGTGCCGATTCTTGCCGACCGCTCGATTGGCCTCCATCTTTTGTTACTATCTGAGGGAGTCCTGGACTAGGGGGTGTCCGGACAGCCGGACTATCATCATCCGCCGGACTCCAAGATTACGAAGATACAAGATTGAAGACTCCGTCCCGTGTCCAGATGGGACTTTCCTTGGCATGGAAGGCAAGCTTGGCGATACGGATATGTAGATCTCCTACCATTGTAACCGACTCTGTGTAACCCTAGCCTCCTCCGGTGTCTATATAAACCGGAGGGCTTTAGTCCGTAGGACAACATACATTACAACAATCATACCATAGGCTAGCTTTAGGGTTTAGCCTCCTTGATCTCGTGGTAGATCCACTCTTGTACTACCCATATCATCAATATTAATCAAGCAGGACGTAGGGTTTTACCTCCATCGAGAGGGCCCGAACCTGGGTAAAACATCGTGTCCCTTGTCTCCTGTTACCATCCGCCTAGACGCACAGTTCGGGACCCCCTACCCGAGATCCGCCGGTTCTGACACCGACATTGGTGCTTTCATTGAGAGTTCCTCTGTGTCGTCACCGATAGGAAGGATGCCTCCACCCGTCTTCAAAGACGGTATTTTCGCCGAAGGGGCCTTGGCCGCCGGCCAAACTATCCGGCTAGGTGGTTTTCTTATGACCGCCTGTCCGGCCACTGCTTCGACAATGACTTCTCAAGTCGTCAAAAGCAATCTTCGCGTCAGCTCGCAATCCGCCGAGCAGTTGGATCCAATAGAGCTCTCGTCTGTTAACGAGCTCTTGGATCGCATCGCCGCCCTGGGAGTCGCTACAGACTACAATCAGATTGGGCTTAAAACCGATCTGAGAGAGATTAACTCTCCCCAGGCCACCCACCACGTCGCAGTGGTAGAGGAGCAATGTGGCGACTCTTCGCCTATTTTGAAAACTAGTCATGTCCGGATTCCCGAACCCTCCGTGCCGGATTTCCACGGAGGGACGGACTTCGATCGAGCATTGAACTTAAAATCATGCATCGTTCCGGACTCGCTGGATCGTGTCCAGCAATCCAAGCTTCCGAACTCGGAAACTCCTCGGCCTTTAAGCCCCAAGATGGGCAGGGATCCGGATTGTAGTCCACCCACCCGCCCAGACATATGTGATCTATCTCTAATACGGCAGGAGCCTGCTGAAACAGTACATCACTACTGGGCCAGATTCCTCCTGGTTATGGACAGGATAAAGGACTGCCGAGAGGAAAACGCAATCTCAATCTTTTGCAATAATTGCACGGACAAGGGGATATTGAACACCATCGGCTGTCGTAAAATTATACGCTTCGCCGATCTGGCGTCCATAGTACGAAGGTACTGTGCGAGGGAGAGTTTCCGGAAAACCGAAAACCAATTTTGGGATAATCCGGCCCCGAACACAACCCCAGTCCGCAACAAAAGGGTGCATCACACTCAGGCCCCAGATGCAAAAATAAAAAAGCGAAAACCCCATAAAGGGCACGGAACCGTACTGGAGGGATGGCTCAATGGACCCTGTAAGCTTCATAGTATAGAGGGAGCCGTCCCAACACATAGCCTTCGAGCATGTTGGATATTACGGCAGGTGGCCAAAAGTGGCAAGGAGCTTCTAGCCCCGGAAAACCACTCCAACAATACCGGTACGGTATCAACAGTCTTCGAGACCTTCGCATCAAACAATATGCGAAAACGAACGATCTGCAGCCTCGCCGAAGTCTACCAAGTAGCAACAGCAAATCCATGGAGCGACACAGCTATTACCTTCAATGCCAGTGACGAACCTAAATTCCGAACAGCCCGAGCACCAGTCGCACTGGTGCTTAGTCCCATAGTGGACGGCTTTCGACTTACAAAGGTCCTCATGGATGGCGGCAGCGGATTAAACCTCATCTACGAGGAAACTCTTCAAAAAATGGAAATAGACTGGAGCCGTATTGAGCGAAACAGCACAACCTTCAGAGGAATAATCCCTAGCCGGGAAGCGTGCTGCACCGGAAAAATCACACTCGATGTGGTGTTCGGCTCGCCGGACAATTACAGATCCGAAGAAGTCAACGTTCCACGTGGCCCCGTTCAACAGCGGATATCACGCTATATTAGGACGAGAGGCATTCACAATCTTTCAAGTAGTACCTCATTACGGGTACATGAAGCTCAAAATGCCTGGGCCCGGCGGAATAATCACTCTCGCGAGTGATCCGGACATAGCACTCCGCGCCGAAAACAAGACAGCCGCACTAGCCCTGGAGGCACTATCCGAAGCCTTAGCGGCACAAGAACTCACCGCGCTGCGCTCTACGGTGAACAGGGACGATGTGATACTCGATAAAAGATCCAAGTCCACCTCCTTCAAACCAGCAGATGAAATAATAAAATTCCAGGTCCATCCAACGGACCCAACAAAGACGGCCTCCATTGGGGCACAATTGAACCCCGAAGTAGACGCCGCACTGTGCGAATTCCTTCGGGAAAATTGGGACATTTTCGCCTGGCACCCTTCGGATATGCCCGGAATCCCACGCAGGTTGGCAGAACACAGCCTAAACATCCTAAAAGGATTTAAGCCAGTCAAACAGGCTCTTCGACGATTTTCCGAACCCAAAAGACAGGCAATGGGAGAAGGGCTAGCCAAACCATTGGAAGCCGGATTCATCAGAGATATCAAACATCCGGATTGGCTAGCAAATCTGGTAATGGTACCAAAGAAGGACAAATCCTGGCGCCTCTGTGTCGATTTTAAAGACCTCAATAAGGCTTGCCCAAAGGATCCCTTCCCTCTCCCCCGCATCGACCAAATTATCGATGCTACCGCAGGGCACGATTAGTTGTGCTTCCTCGACGCATACTCTGGCTACCATCAAATCAAGATGGCGGAAGCAGACCAAGCCGCAACGGCATTCATCACTCCATATGGACCATTCTGCTTCAACACGATGCCCTTCGGACTTAAAAATGCCGGCGCAACATATCAGCGCATGATTCAAACATGTCTGGCTACCTAGATAGGCAAAACAGTCGAGGCATATGTAGACAACGTAGTCGTCAAAACAAAACACGTCGAAACTCTAGTAGACGATTTAAGGCTCACGTTCGACAACCTCAGAGCATATGACATCAAGCTGAATCCGGAAAAATGTGTTTTCGGCGTACCAGCCGGAAAGCTGCTGGGCTTCATCGTATCCGGTAGAGGAATTGAAGCAAACCCGGCTAAAATCCGAGCTCTGTCACAGTTGGACATTCCAAAAGACCTCAAACAAATACAAAAATTAACAGGATGCGTGACAGCTCTAAGCCGCTTTATCTCCTTGTCTAGGAGAAAAGGCATTGCCCCTCTATCACCTCCTCAGGCGCACCGAACACTTCGAGTGGACGGATGCTGCCACTGCCGGACTCGAAGAAATAAAGGCCATATTGGCCACAAATCCGGTCCTGGCTGCGCCCAATCTGGGCGAACCAATGTTGTTATACATAGCAGCAACACATCAAGTTGTAAGCGCGGTACTCGTCGTCGAACGAGAGACAGAAGGGCACAAATTCCCTCTTCAAAAACTAGTGTATTATGTATCCACTGTGTTAACCCCCTGCAAGTCCCGTTACCCACACTATCAGAAGATAGCGTATGCGGTGTTCATGGCATCCCGGAAGCTCCGACACTACTTTCAAGAGTGTTCGATAACAGTGGCCTTTGAAGTACCACTCAATGACATTATAAATAACCGCGACGCAACGGGCAGGATTGCAAAATGGGCCATTGAGCTCTTACCATTCGATATAACATACAAACCTCGGCGAGCTATAAAGTCACAAGTTTTGGCTGACTTTGTCGCCGAATGGACCGAAGCCGAACTCCCTAAAGAGTACGGCGCATACTCCAATTGGATTATGCACTTCGACGGCTCTAAAATGTTGGCCGGACTGGGGGCTGGCGTCGTTTTGACGTCCCCAACCGGGGACACAATCCAATACGTACTTCCAATAATGTACACGAACTCCAACAACCCAGCCGAATATGAGGCCCTTTTACACGGTCTCCGGGTGGCAATCTCCGTGGGCATTCAATGCCTAGAGGTGCGCGGGGATTCAAACCTTGCAATATCCCAAATAAATGGAGATTTCGATGCCAAGGATCCGAAAATGGCAGCATATCGCAATGCTATCTTAAAAATGTCAGCTCGGTTCGAAGGACTCGAATTCCATCACATAGCCTGAGATAATAACCAAGCGGCCGACGTACTGGCACGCATCGGTGCAAAACATGACGCTGTCCCTCCAAATATCTTCCTGGAGTGGCTCTTCAAGCCATCCGTACTATGGGAAGAGGAGTCCGGAAATGACAAACCGGAAACAACCGCGCCAACCGGCGATTCAGCCGATGACATAACACCTGCAGCCCACTACATAATGGCGGTAATCGCCCCGTGGACAGAACCTTTACTAGCCTATTTGCTCAGACAGGAACTTCCCGAAGACCAAAATGAGGCCCGCTGCATAGTCCGGCGATCGAAAGCCTACAAGGTCCATGAGGGAGAACTTTATAAGAAATGTACAACCGGAGTCCTTCAAAGGTGTATCTCCGAAGAGGAAGGGCGAAACCTCCTGGCTGAAATTCATGCCGGACTAGGCGGACACCAAGCAGCAGCCCGGGCCCTTGTAGGAAAGGCATTCCGTACAGGATTTTATTGGCCGACGGCCCGGGCAGATGCCCAGGACTTAGTCCAGAGATGCGTCGGTTGTCAGCTCTTTTCTAATCAGAGCCATATGCCACCCACCGCCCTCAAAACTATACCCATTACCTGGCCGTTCGCGGTCTGGGGGCTTGATATGGTTGGACCCCTTAAAGGGGGAACCCACAAGCAAAGGTATCTATTGGTCATGGTGGATAAATTCACCAAATGGATAGAGGCCAAACCGGTCAAAACGGCAAAGTCCGGACCAGTGATAGACTTTATATCCGGGGTCGTACACCGTTACGGTGTCCCCCACAGCATCATCACCGACAACTGCACGAACTTCACGGCCGACGAGGTTAAGTCATGGTGCAAAAATATGGGCATCAAGCTCGACTATGCTTCAGTCTATCACCCTCAAACCAACGGTCCAGTGGAACGAGCGAATGGTCTAATAATGAGCGGCATTAAACCCAGACTAGTGCGGTCACTTACTAAATCTGACACGCACTGGGTTGAGGAGCTCAACTCCGTACTCTGGGGGCTGCGGACAACGCCTAACCGTACTACCGGATTCACACCATTTTTTATGGTATACGGCGCAGAGGCAGTCCTGCCCTGCGACATAATTCATGACTCACCTCGAGTGCGCATGTACGAAGAAAGAGAGGCCGAGCTAGATCGACAGGACAGCTTGGACACATTGGAGGAAGAGCGCGACGTCGCCAAGGCTCGTTCCGCATTCTATCAGCAGCAGGCCCGAAGATATCAAAGCAGAGAAGTACGGGCCAAGACTTACAACGTTGTCGAACTAGTTCTACGCCTGCCGGACAAGAAAAAGGACAAGCTCAAGCCCAAATGGGAGGGGCCCTTCATTATCGATCAAGTCATGACCGGCGGAGCGTACCGTCTACGAAATGCGTCGGATAACCGACTCGAGCCGAACCCATGGAACACAGCCCGCCTCCGAAGATTCTATGCCTAGCGCCGGACTAAGAGTTCGTCTCCTTCCTCCGTTCAAATTTTTACACTTCAGTTGTCTTTTGTTTCTCTTTCTTCCCCTAACCTTTTCACTAAAAAGCCCCTACAGGCCTACTTCCGCATTGTTCGCGTACACTTGATGTGCCATCCGCACTCATTATACCAGGGGGCTTCTTTTCCAGAAGCTCAATTATAAGGGCTTCATGCCCAGCACGTGTGTCAAGCTTCCACATGTACCTTTTACTCACCATTATATGCATCGATATGACTTAAGTTTTGGCCAAGCTGTGTTGCCTGGCTCCTGTGCTTACCCCTACGTTCCCGATTGTTCGGCTAGGAGGTAAAGGGAGCACCTCTGCGATTGTTACTGCCGGGTCAGCCGGATGTGTACCTCAGACTGGGTGAAGCCGAAAGCTAGCATTCTTAAGGGAATATTCGGTCGGTGACTTAAAAGATGATTTTTTACCTACTCATTTATCCGCCCCCAGATGTTTTTCTGCTTTTTTTCGCAGTTCGGACATGCACTTTAGGGCATGCCTCCCAGGGAAAGGAACCCTTAACGGAACTATTCTCCCTGGAAGATGTTTCTTACTAACCATGTAATATAACATAACTAGTTGGGCACTTGTCTGATAAAGCACTAATGACCCCTACGCCTGGTCTCCATGCATACCCCGGTTGTTTCTTAACCAAAAAAGTATTCGGACACACTCCGGACTCTAGGGTCCCGAGGTTGAAGCGAAAAGGTCGGCAAAGACAAACGATCTACAATCCGGCTAGAAGGCATTTCACATGTCACTTTAAAGGAAAACATACATTGTCAAATTTACTGATTGTATTCCTCCTCAATCCCGTCTAATAGGCTGTCTAACTTACAGTCCCGTTGGGAAAATTTAGCAGCCAACTCTACTTGGCTGTATACTAAACTCACAGGGATCTCCTTCCCATCGGGCCCCACCGGTCCAACTTCGGCCATGTGGTTGGGATCCGCCTTCTTGTAAGGCGTCTTCACCATGGCCCAAGCCTCCCTGGCACCTTGACGGCAAGCTGAAATCTTCCACAAACGAAGCGCTGCCGCACTCCCTGAAGCTTCTCCGCAAGCTCTCCAAGGCCCTCGGGTAGGGAGAGGGCTGGCCATAAAGCCTGGACGACGCCGCTCATTGCCTGCCGAACTCGTTCGAGCAGTTGCAACAGCTCGGGAAGTTGATCACCCGTTGATATGGGCATCTCCTCCGCAGGGCGACCTGCGAGTATACCTACAAGACATATTATGTCAATTTACTTCCTCGCCGAACTCTTCTTTTCAAAGGAGTCCGCTCAAGCACTTACTATAAATGCCGCGACGAAGCCGCTGATTCTCCTTAACGGAGCTGGACAGCCCGGCTCGAGCGCCTTTCAGCTCTTCTCCGAGCTTGGCGTTGGCATCCTGGAGCTTATTCCTTTCTTGCTGCACCCTATTCAGCACCCTCTCGCTGGCCTTTAGCTGGCGCAGTAATTCTTGCCTGTCCGAATCTTGTACGGCGGCACCTGCAATGTCACTATTAGACTTGCGCGCATGCCGCACAGCGCTTATATTTATCAATAAAAATGTGTTACCAGGAGGGGTCTCTGCGTCTCCTCCTGCGGCAGCAAGTGCGGCCTCAAGTTGGGCCTTGCATTCTTGCAGCTCCTGAGACAGCTGAGCATTCTTCTCGGTAAGAGCCTGCGTTTCAAATGATCCTTAAATCAGTTAACATAACTACTTTAAGTCTCGGGGGCTACTGGTATATATAACCATTAAAATTCCCTTACCCGTATGTCTTTCACATACTGCTCCGTGGCTCTGGTAAAACCATCTTGAGCGGCACGGAGGTGCGCGTCCCCTGCGTTAAAGGCGTACAATGCCTCAGGGGAGAAGCACGCTTCACGAAACACTGTCCGGTGGCGCCTATGGTTCATGGCGCTCTCCACCTCAGACTTGGTGGCGGACAGTCTGTCGGTGTCCTCCGTTGGAGGAGGATCCGGCCCGCGTCTTGCGCTTGCCTCCCCCTCCAGGCCGGGCGCTGGAGCCTGGCCGGTATAGGTTGGATCGGCAACTTCCGCGCCCGCAATCCAGCGAGCGCTTTTTCTCCTATAAAGATCATGAGCACTCAGACACTTCCTAGGAACGTTGCTCTAAAAATTTAAATACGAGCTATACCTTTGCGGCGACGTTTCAGTCCGTGCCGCGCTCCTTTTCCGCCTGCTGGTCCGGACTGACCTTTGTTGGTCAGCCACCGCGGGCTCGGCTTCCCACCTTGAAGGCGCTTCCTGTAAAACACCATCGTTCGCGAAGGTCAGAAATGGGCAAGGAAGAGATAATGGTGTCCGGACCTCGGTCACAGTCACCTGGGAAGCCGGATACAGTTCGGGGTAGTCCGCTGTAATGGCGACCAAAGCATTGTCCATGCTGAGCTGGTGAAACACCCCGTCGATCAGCTCCACCTTGATGTCCGGATCCTCTTCGGAGGCCGGATCCAGGGATCTTTCTGGATCCTCGGGTTGCAGAGCGGGACTTACCATGTCCTCCACAGTCCGGCGTAGATCCTGCGCCGAAGACATAATGTAAGAAGCCTAAACTTCGAAAGCATGGGTTGAGCCCTTAAAAGTGTTCGCTTAACCAGCCTCTAGGGTTGTTCATGGAAAACCCATTCAAAGGGTTCGTTCGAAGGAAGTCCTCCTTCTCCCCCTTGTACAGGCTGGACAGGATCTGCACCAGATCCTCGGTCGAATCCGGCCCTTCGCGGCCATGACGGGTGGCATCGTCTTCCCCGTTGAAATCCCACATGGGGTGGCCTCTGTATTGCAATGGTTGTACCCCCCACATGATGTATGTCTCCATGACTCCAATCATGGTCAACCCGGAATGGGCCAGTAATCTTATTTGGCCCATCAAGTAATGGACGCTCTTGTCTTCCTCCAATCGGGGGCTCCGTGGGCGCCAGCTGAGGCGTTTCTTCAGAGGAGCAGCACTAAACTCCGGGAGGCCAATCCAGACTGGGTCCGGCAGCGGAGCGTCTCCTATGTAAAACCACTCTGAAGGCCAGTCTTCGGACGCCTTCTTGGGAGTACCGGATGGGTATCCGGTCCTAGCAATGCGCCATATTTCGGCGCCGCCCACTTGATATATGGATCCCTCGTGAGAACGGGGTACGAGGCAGAATAGCCTCTTCCACAATGCAAAATGGGGCTCGATGCCCAGGAATAGCTCGCAAAGAGCTACGTAGCTCGCGATATGTAGGACAGAGGCGGGCGTAAGGTGGTGGAGCTGGAGTCCGTAGAACTCCAGGAGCCCGCGGAGAAACGGATGTATTGGGAATCCGAGTCCCCTTATCAGATAAGGGACGAAGCATACCCGCTCCCCTTTGTTGGGACTTGGGGTAGCCTCCGCTTGCTTCCCACCTTGGTAGGTGACCAGCCCGGCTCGAACTGGGACCATGAAGGCCGGAGGGAGATATCCCCCCGCTTGGAGCTTCACTAGCTCGTTGTGTGGAACAGAGCACCTCCTCCAATCCCCTGGCGGTGGGCTGGGAGCGCGAGAAGAGGAGCCGCGTCGACGGTCCATGATGGAATGGATTTTTAGGTCAAGGGCGCTCCGATGAAGTATTCGCGGAAGGAAGATGGTGTGGTTTGGATCTGGATTTTTGCCTCTTTTGTAGGCGGATGACTCGCACGACTAGGGGGTGAAACATAAAAGACACCCTGGCTCTTCGCATTCGTGCGACGTGTGGAAAAAGGCCATTATTGGGCGTAGAAGCCAAGAAACACAATATTTATGATGAAGTCAGACACTGTTCGGCAGGTACATGGAACTTGAAGGGAGAACCCGCCTTGCAACACCGAAGACTATATACGCACTGGACTTATCATCATTGAAGCCTGTTCGGGGGCTACTGAGGGAGTCCTGGACTAGGGGGTGTCCGGACAGCCGAACTATCATCGTCCGCCGGACTCCGAGACTACGAATACAAGATTGAAGACTCCGTCCCGTGTCCGGATGGGACTTTCCTTGGCGTGGAAGGCAAGCTTGGCGATACGGATATGTAGATCTCCTACCATTGTAACCAACTCTGTGTAACCCTAGCCTCCTCCGGTGTCTATATAAACCGGAGGGCTTTAGTCCGTAGGACAACATACATTACAACAATAATACCATAGGCTAGCTTTAGGGTTTAGCCTCCTTGATCTCGAGGTAGATCGACTCTTGTACTACCCATATCATCAATATTAATCAAGCAGGACGTAGGGTTTTACCTCCATCGAGAGGGCCCGAACCTAGGTAAAACATTGTGTCCCTTGTCTCCTGTTACCATCCGCCTAGACGCACAGTTTGGGACGCCCTACCCGAGATCTGCCGGTTTTGACACCGACACTATCCCTCTTACAAGCCAGGTACATTTCGTTTCTTGCTCAACTAGCTCTCTTCTCACAGATTTTCTTTATGCTAGACACACGCCAGAGTACATGGAGACCAAACGCTGATTTGGGATGTTAATGAAATCTGACACGGGGAATGCTAACTCTTTTGCAGTGCCCCATCTCTTCACTGCCGGCATTGCTCATTTCTATGAGGGTTACTATGCTAGCAAAGGAATCAATATCGTGAAGGGTACTGTCGCTAGTGGTTTTGATGCTGATGCCAATGGAGATGTGAGTTCTGACTTCTGAGTATACATCTGCAGTTTCAGTTTGATAGTGGTGTTTGAAGTGAAGGAATTGAATCTGTTTTTCTCTCTTTGCTTGGCAGGTTAGTGTGGTGAAGCTGAAGGATGGAAGAGTACTCGATGCCAACATCGTCATCGTTGGAGTCGGTGGCAGGCCGCTGACAGGCCTCTTCAAAGGCCAAGTTGAAGAGGAGAAGGGTGGACTCAAGGTTAGTTTCATTTTTGTATTGATGAATGCATCCAACTAACACTTGGACAAAATATTATCCAACTGATTGGCTCAACCTAATTAGCAACTGTACACATCACTTTGTGCATCTTGTCCTTGCCACTGCCTTAAGGTTTGACATTATCTTTTATCCTGTGTTTTTACCCAGACTGACACATTCTTCGAAACAAGCGTCGCTGGTGTATATGCCATCGGTGATGTGGCGACTTTCCCCATGAAGCTATACAACGAGCCGAGGAGAGTGGAGCACGTCGACCATGCTCGGAAATCAGCAGAGCAGGCAGTAAAGGTAAGCAATCCTTGTTAGGCCCCATTCACAAACCCGATAGTATTCAACTGTTTGTGCTTTTTGAACTTATTTTAATCATGGTTTGTGTCAATGCACTGTAATGTTGTGCCATACTTACATCTCTCAGTGGTTAATATGTCCAACTTTATTCCTGGCCAGAAGAAGGATTTGTATGTGAAGAGTGTCCAGCGTACTGTTATCTGGATGGGAAAGAAGCAAGAATCGGTTGAGGATGTTCCCTGTAGTAACACTATTGCTTTGGTTGGTTTGGATCAGTTCATCACCAAGAATGCAACCCTGACAAATAAGAAGGAAGTTGATGCCTGCCCAATCAGGGCAATGAAGTTCTCTGTGTCCCCTGTTGTGCGTGTTGTTGTTCAATGCAAGGTGGCTTCTCATCTTCCTAAGCTTGTTGAGGGTTTGAAGCGGCTGGCGAAGTCTGACCCTATGTGTGGTACTGAAATTATTGTTTCACCTCCTGTTGTCTCCTTCCGTAGATAACTAAAAAGAATGATGGCCAAAAAAACCGCAGTACACTTTTAAAAAGATGCAGTTATCTTGTCCTGGCCATGTAAATCGGATGCATTTTAAAAAGTTAATAAAAGAAATAAAATGAAGCCGATCACTAACGTTGGCCATGTGGTCCACATAACCTATAATTTTTTTAAGAGAAAAGACAAAATGTCATGCGGTCTGCTTCCATGTATGCCGAGGTTCATTTGCACTCGTCTCTGCGGTCCACTCTCATTCATAAAAAAGTTAGAAAAAACAACAAAAACTCGCCCGACAAAAGAAATTATGCAGCTCGCTTGACCCTTGTATGCGGTGCGGTTTTTCGTCTGAAGCAGTGTGATTTTATGTTGGATGAAGCTCACTCGTCAATTTGAGTGTCACAAAAAACCGAGTGTCACAAAAATGTTTTCGTCTGTCTCAGAATTCAGTCAACTACATCAACACTTGCAGTGCCTTTGGTCTTCGAATGTTGTTCACTTTTGAGAGTGATGTTGTTCACTTGCGTATGAGAAAAAAACGTCCGACAAAAGAAATTATGCAGCTCGCTTGCCTGTCCGATGCAGTGCGGTTTTTATTTCTGAAGCAGTGCGGTCGGCCTATGATGTTATTCATCCCGTAAGTGCAAAAAAATTGTTACGGAAACGAAAAAAATAATGCGGTTCACTTCTTGATAGTGTTGTGATTCATTTACACCAGATGTGAAGTGCACTCTACTTTCTCGTCCTTGAAAAAAAATCATGTTTGAATAAAAGAAACCATGCAGTTCTCTTACCTGTATGATGCAGTGCGGTTTTCATCCAATGAAGTGCGGTTTTCTGTCAGATGAAGTATCCACGTCGATTTGGGTGTCGCGAAAAACAGTGTCCGCTTTTTCGGTAAAATCGAAACTGCTCTTAAACCGTAAAGAATTAGAGAGAGTATTCTACATGAAAGAGTTGCGTATCATCGATATATTTCCAACGGCGTATGATTTGAATCATTCGGACTAGCGGTTTGCAAAACTTTCACCAAAAACGGCCGCTGTCACTCGTCGTCCACCGCACGATTTTCAAAATTAATTTAAAACCACAAGGAATCTCAAAGCAAGTTCTACATACGAAAGTTGCGCCTTGTCCATAGCTTTCCAACGACATATCATACGCCTCGTTTCGACAAACAGTTCAAAAACTAGAGCGAAAACAGTACCGAAAATTTGAAAAAAATTGAAAAACAGAGTTCCGCGATTTAGTAAATTTGAAACTGCTCTTAAACCGTAATGAATTAGAGAAAGATTTATATATGAAAAAGATGCGCCTCGACGATATCTATCCAACGGCGTATCATTTTCTTCGTTCCGACAAGCGGTTTAGAAAAAAACGTGAAAAAACGCTCGCTGCCACTCATCATCCGCCGCACTATTTCCAAAACTGCTCTTAAACCGTGTGGAATCTCGAAAAGTGTTCAACATGTCGAAGTTGCGCCTAATCCATAGCTTTTCAATGATATATTACACGCCTCATTCCGATAAACGGTTAAAAAGTTAGAGTGAAAACAGTACCGAAAAAATAACGCGTGCAGTTTTTTCCGACGAGAAGTTCACTAGTCTCTATTGCAGTGCTCGTCGTCAAAATGATGCAGTGCGCTTCTGTTGAGCATGCAGTGCTGAAGTGGTGTGCAGAATAGTTATTCTGCTAATATTAGCAGAATAGACCGTCTGTATATATATATATATATATATATATATATATATATATATATATATATATATATATATATATATATATATATTATGAATTCCATTTTCTATCTATTTTTGTATGCTAATTTGAATCTAGCTGTTATCATCCACATATACAAAATGGAAAGCGTATATACACACATTGAAACAGAACATATAAGAATGGAAAACAGAGTACACACATTGAAATAGAGCAATACTATGATTGTTGTGGATACATAGCTATCCACGCCGAAACGACTCACAAAATAAAACGCGTCCATGAGACCATGACCAGCAGCCATTGCCTACGGTATCTCTTGGCTCTACCTGAACTCGTGCAGGCATTCGTCCAAGCGGTCGACACGCTCACGGTACATCTAGAGCATGATCTGGAGCTTCAAGTTGGCTATTTCATCGAAGATCACCAGCTCGAGGATGCGACGACCATGTTCCTCTACTGCGCCCAGGTGGACAATTGGGCCAAGGAGGCGGTCGAGCCTACCGACCAGCGCATTGGCATCGAGCGGACCGCAGACAAGGCGAACAGCACGACCCATGCGAACTGCTTGGCGCGCGTCCAGTGCAAGTACGGCGTGGCTGGCCTCTGGTGCAAGTGCGACGCAGAGGGCCTCTGCCCACTCCTGGCGAGGAATGGGGGTACTGACGGGACGTGTACCTAGCTGCAACGCCTTGTCGACAACATGCAAGCGCCGATGGATCCGCTCTTGCTGTGCGGCGCACCGCGCCTCTCGCTCGGCCATGCTCCAACGGTCTCGCCGTGTGACGAGCCGTAGCCATCAGTGCAGACACGCCTAGCTTGCACTACGGCATGCCATCGATCATGTTGTGCGGCGAGTTGCAGCTTGTCGGCGCTGACATGCCTATCTTGATCCTCGGCGCTAAAGAGCCATGCGCCAAGGGTCTGCTCAACCCTGGCGATGACGTGCATCACAGCGTCGTCCATCGTGTTGCCAGGGAGCACCTCGGCCTCGACGGGCCGTGGTGCCTACTCGTTTTCCTTGTCGATGAGGTTGATGGAAGAGGTGGCGCTTTGGTGGGTTGGCATGCTTGGAAAAGGTGGATGCGCTACAGGCTGCGCTTGTTGCCTCCGTGCGTCGCGCACTGCCTAGGTTTATGCGCAATATCGTTGGGTGGCAGGAAACCGGTGAGGAAATGGCGGGAAACGGTGGCGTGTTCATAAAATGCCATCAATTAATGGAAACTTAGAATAGAAGGAACATCGAGCTAGCATAAGAAGTAGACGATAATCAAATGATCGTTTATCCTAATTAATTATGCATGTAATAGTTTACTTTGGTGTGTGGAAATGTCATGTGTGTATTAGCCACCTATGTAATTGGATGTTTGTCGTGTATTACCCACAACTTGTTTATGTGAAACGTTTCTATTCTCTTGGCTCAACACAAACAGTTTATCAGAATGAACTGTATGCCCTCCATTGCACACACCTTGATCTGGTTGAACAGTTTATGTTGTGTTGCCTAATCGAAGACAATTCATCCGAGTGAACCGTATGCCGTGTATCGCACACACCTTGATCGAGCTGACCATTTCTTTTGTGTTTCCTAATCACAAATAGTTCATTCGAGTGAACCGTATGATGTATATCGCACACACCTTAATCTGGCCGCCCATTTCTTTTGTTCCTCCTCATCACAAACAATTAATTGAACTGAACTGTATGCCCTGCATTGCACACGCAACTAAAATCTGAACCGTGTTTGATGCATCCGTCGTTGCAAACGTTTTGCAACTTTTTGACGATTTTTACACCACCGTTTGCGATTATTGCATCGCACACAGTTTCATCGAAGGGTCTCTGATCGTAGTGTCGTGTTAGCAGCATCCTGCGATAGTGGGTGTTGTTGTTGTTGTTGTTGTTGTTGTTGTTGTTGTTGCTGTTGGTGTTGTTGTTGATGTTGTTGTTGTTTTTGTTCTTGTTGTTGTTGTTGTTGTTGTCGTCGTCGTCATCGTCGTCGTCATTGTTGTTGTTGTTGTTGTTGGTGGTGGTGGTGGTGGTGGTGGTGGTGGTGGTGTTGGTGTTGTTGTTGTTGTTGTTGTTAAGGTGAGTCAGAGTTTTGCTGTCAAGTTGCTATCGTTAAGGTGTGTCAGAATTTTTTTCTCTTCAGCAGGGACGCCTTGCTGAGCACGGAGATATTTGGACATCGATGGCTTGTCAATCAATGGATGGGTGTGATCTGCAACAAAGTTAATAACCTCCCATGTGCCATCTTTTAGCTTCACTGCCATCTTAGCAGGGCATTTGGTTTGCTTTATAGTTTTTCTTTGCCACTTCTTCTTATAAGTGGGTTCATCGTCATCATCTTCAATATCTTGTTCAAGGGAGCTCAGGCATGTAGTTTTTTTGCTTGACGATGCAACAGCTGGTAGTCCAAACCTCTCCACAGGCTTACGAAACTTGTTACAGCAGAACTGTTGTTTGTCTAGCACACATGTGTATGTTGACCTGTGGGATGTATTTGACTTGATTGAAAAACCCACCCTCAGAGCATAGCGATTGTAGTGTTCCTTTGCACCCACTAACATGTTAGAGTGCATGCCAACATAAGGTTCTTGTGGCTGCGACCGTGCTTCTTCATCTTCCAACTCAGGTGCCTCATCAACCATAGCATTAGCAGGACCAACTACAGCGTTGGGAGCAGCGGCATGGGTGGTCGGAACATGGGCAGTATTAGAGGCATTGTCGGGGTCTGGAGACCAGATTTGTATCCCACTGATCATAGACTGGATTTAAGAAGGGCGCACCCAACTCAACTAAAATGTTGATAGACTCTACGTCAACTGATGCTTCATTGAGATCAATCATTTTCCCCTCCTTCTTGTCCCTCTCTCTTTCTTTTTTCAAACCACCCCTGCAGAAACATTTCTTAGTTGAGAATGCTATAACCAATACAACATATCTTTGTTGGGAGTATAAATTGAGGCAAAATTAGTACTAGATTAAAGGGGCAACCATATGCAGTTATTTAGGCAACTAGAAGGAAAAACAGAGGCAACTTTTTGAGTTGTTTCCACACAAGTTGTTTTTCTGTCATACCTTGAGTTACCAGCCACATTTACACCCATATGTGAATAAAATTTATTTTCCTGACAGAAGGTGACTGATACATCCATTTTGCATCATGTTTTCTTACTGTTATTTATAATGTTTTTATCCATAATAATGCTTTTTGGCGTAATTCTAATGCCTTTTCTCTCATAATTTGCAAGGTACACACCAAGAGGGAGAATCCCAACAGCTGGAAATTTAGACCTGAAAAAGCTATGTCAGGCTACCTATTCTGCACAACTCCAAACAAGCTAAAACTTCACGGAGATTTTTTATGGAATATTGAAGAATTATTGGAGCAAATAACTACCAGAGGGAGCCCACCAGGTGGGCACAACCCACCTGGGCGCGCCAGGGAGCCCAGGCGCGCCCTAATGGGGTGTGCCCTCCTCGGCCCACCTCCGATGCCATCTTCTGGTATATAAGTCATTTTGACCTACAAAAAATAAGGGAGGACTTTCGGGATGGAGCGCCGCCGTCTCGAGGCAGAACTTGGGCAGGAGCACTTTTGCCCTCCGGCGGAGCGATTCCACCGGGGGAACTTCCCTCCCGGAGGGGAAAATCATCGTCATCATCATCACCAACAACTCTCCCATCTTGGGGAGGAAAATCTCCATCAAAAACAGCACCATATCATCTCAAACCCTAGTTCATCTCTTGTGTTCGATCTTGTTACCAGAACTATAGATTGGTGCTTGTGGGTGACTAGTAGTGTTGATTACATCTTGTAGTTGATTACTATATGGTTTATTTGGTGGAAGATTATATGTTTAGATCCATTATGCTATTTAATACTCCTATGATCATGAGAATGTTTGTTGTTTGTGAGTAGTTACTTTTGTTCTTGAGGTCACGGGAGAAATCATGTTGCAAGTAATCATGTGAATATGATATGTGTTCGATATTTTGATAGTATGTATGTTGTTATTCCCTTAGTGGTGTCATGTGAACGTCAACTACATGAAACTTCACCATATTTGGACCTAAGGGAATGCATTGTGGAGTAGCAATTAGATGATGGGTTGCGAGAGTGACAGAAGCTTAAACCCTAGTTTATACGCTATTCCGTAAGGGACCGGTTGGATCCAAAATTTTAATGCTATGGTTAGAATTTATTCTTAACACTTTTCTCGTAGTTGCAGATGCTTGTGGGAGGGTTAATCATAAGTAGGAGGCTTGTTCAAGTAAGAATAACACCTAAGCACCGGTCCACCCACATATCAAATTATCAAAGTAGCGAACACGAATTAAACCAACATGATGAAAGTGACTAGATGAAATTCCAGTGTACCCTCAAGAATGCTTTGCTTATCATAAGAGACCGCTTTGGCCTGTCCTTTTCCTCAAAAATATTGGGCCACCTTGCTGCATATTTGTTACTACTATCGTTACTTGCTCTTTACAATTTATCTTGCTATCAAACTACTCCACTACTTACAATTTCAGCACTTGCAGACATTACCTTACTGAAAACTACTTGTCATTTCCTTCTGGTCCTCGTTGGGTTCGACACACTACTAGGGAAAACCCTAGTAGTAGCGCTTGTTTTATAGCTAGTAGTAGCGCTGGTACTAGCGCTACCACTAAGGCGCTATAGCTAACTAGTAGCAGTAGCGCTAGAAAGGGAGCGCTACTGCTATACCTAGTTAGCTGTAGCGCTTCCCTTTGGACAGCGTTACTGCTATTGGTAAGTAGCAGTAGTGCTTGTTCTAAAAAGCGCTGCTGCTAACTTTTCCTGTATTTTTAAAAATACAGCTTATTTTCGTTGTGTGGTTTTATATACAGTACTTTCATCATATGATTTTATGACCATGATTACCTATTATATATAACAGTGGGTGAAAAGAACGTGGAGTAGATTCAAGTGGAGGCAACATGTGGTGCATGTCAAAAGTACTACTCTAATCCAAACTTGATCTGGTTTGGATTAGTAGTACTGTCGATGAGCACCACATGTTGGCCCCACTTGAATCTAATCCATGTTCATTTCACCTACTGATATATATAATAACTCATCATGCTCATATAACAACTTAGCATCATGCATCATCGATCATAATAATAAATAACTCATCATTGGTATCATCATAACAAGTCATACTCATCATCATCGATCATACAACTTCTACTCGATACCACATGATCATCATAGTCATCTAACCAATCCTACTTAGTTGTTCTTAGCACATGATCATGAGTATTATTAACTGGGACCTACTACCTTCTCTTAGGTAAAATAGCAAAAAACAAGATAGGCCCTAACTCTCCATTATGGAGAATGGAGATTATCCTGTCTCCAATTCTTGCCTTTCGCACAATGTTGCTTCCAAGTACCTCCTTATGGCTGTCCATACATTTTTTCCATTCTTTGATTTTTCATGTCTTCACTTCTTTTAGAAATCCAATATGGACAGGTGTGACTTGTAGGATGACATGGTTGTATGTTCAAAACATCAAGGCGATCATTCTGATACATCAAATGAGGCACACACTCCAATGGGGTTTTCTATTGAAAAACATAGCAATAACTTCGTATTAGCAATGTACTTAAGCTTTAAAGAATTTATGCAAAAGATGCACGGATGTCGTAATAGTAAAACATCTTACCATGGCATCTCCATGGATGTTACCATGGTTCAACACATGCACTAGTGGCACGTATTCACCATAATGTGGGGGAATTTGATAATAGTTATTGTAATTCTCAAGATCAGTACAAAATGCGATCAGATGATTTTTCTCTTGATAAGTTAACTCAGAGCCATCGGTGTAATAGGTTCTGTCTACCATCTTCCGCACATTGTTTGAAGAATGAAAATAAGTTGCCGATGGAAATAAGCTGTCAACTATTTTGAAATGAACAATATAAATTAGTTAATAACTATGTTTGAGAAACTCACATAGCTGTAGAGTTGGAAGTGTATCAACAAGGACCCAAATGTCCATATTGTCTTGGTCGATGTCAGGATCACCAAGATCCATGGTGACAAGCATACCCTCATTGTTGGGGAACGTAGCAGAAATTCAAAATTTTCCTACGTGTCACCAAGATCTATCTATGGAGAAACCAGCAACGAGGGGAAGGAGAGTGCATCTACATACCCTTGTAGATCGCTAAGCGGAAGCGTTCAAGTGAACGGGGTTGATGGAGTCGTACTCGTCGTGATTCAGATCACCGATGATCCTAGTGCCGAACGGACGGCACCTCCGCGTTCAACACACGTACATCTCGACGATGTCTCCCACGCCTTGATCCAGCAAGGAGAGAGGGAGAGGTTGAGGAAGACTCCATCCAGCAGCAGCACAACGGCGTGGTGGTGATGGAGGAGCGTGGCAATCCTGCAGGGCTTCGCCAAGCACCTACGGGAGAGGAGGAGGTGTCACGGGACGGAGGGAGGCGCCAAGGGCTCAGGTATGGATGCCCTCCCTCCCCTCCACTATATATAGGGGCAGGGGAGAGGGGGAGGCGCAGCCTTGCCCCTTCCTCCAAGGAAGGGGTGCGGCTAAGAGGGGGGGAGGAGTCCATCCTCCCCAAGGCACCTCGGAGGTGCCTTCCCCCTTTAGGACTCTCCCCTTTTTTCTATATCTTGGCGCATGGGCCTCTAGGGGCTGGTGCCTTTGGCCCATGTAGGCCAAGGCGCACCCCCTACAGCCCATGTGGCCCCCCGGGGCAGGTGGCCCCACCCGGTGGGCCCCCGGGACCCTTCCGGTGGTCCCGGTACAATACCGATGACCCCGAAACTTGTCCCGATGGCCGAAACAGGACTTCCTATATATAAATCTTTACCTCCGGACCATTCCGGAACTCCCCGTGACGTCCGGGATCTCATCCGGGACTCCGAACAACATTCGGTAACCACATACAAACTTCCTTTATAACCCTAGCGTCATCGAACCTTAAGTGTGTAGACCCTACGGGTTCGGGAGACATGTAGTCATGACCGAGATGTTCTCCGGTCAATAACCAACAGCGGGATCTGGATACCCATGTTGGCTCCCACATGTTCCACGATGATCTCATCAGATGAACCACGATGTCAAGGACTCAATCAATCCCGTATACAATTCCCTTTGTCTAGCGGTATGGTACTTGCCCGAGATTCGATCGTCGGTATACCGATACCTTGTTCAATCTCGTTACCGGTAAGTCTCTTTACTCGTTCCGTAACACATCATCCTGTGATCAACCCCTTGGTCACATTGTGCACATTATGATGATGTCCTACCGAGTGGGCCCAGAGATACCTCTCCGTTTACACGGAGTGACAAAATCCCAATCTCGATTCGTGCCAACCCAACAGACACTTTCAGAGATACCCGTAGTGTACCTTTATAGCCACCCAGTTACGTTGTGACGTTTGGCACACCCAAAGCACTCCTACGGTATCCGGGAGTTGCACAATCTCATGGTCTAAGGAAATGATACTTGACATTAGAAAAGCTTTAGCATACGAACTACATGATCTTGTGCTAGGCTTAGGATTGGGTCTTGTCCACCACATCATTCTCCTAATGATGTGATCCCGTTATCAACGACATCCAATGTCCATGGTCAGGAAACCGTAACCATCTATTGATTAACGAGCTAGTCAACTAGAGGCTTACTAGGGACATGGTGTTGTCTATGTATCCACACATGTATCTGAGTTTCCTATCAATACAATTCTAGCATGGATAATAAACGATTATCATGAACAAGGAAATATAATAATAATCAATTTATTATTGCCTCTAGGGCATATTTCCAACACTCATAAAAACCATACATCTTGCAAAGTGCTTCGCAATTTTTGCAACCAAAATGGGTTACGCTCTCAAAATTATACAGATTTACTTCAAAATCCATATCATGATGGGTCCTTAGGTGAATTTTCTTTGTTTTGAAATTTTCATGGTCTTCAAAATCCATCCTCTCCAAGACACATCGTCTTGCATGGCATGGAATAAGCTACTAGAATTGTAAAATATGAAAATTACACGTTGAAATAATTGAAGTCATGCTTAATTACGAAAAAAACACTTTTCGTCGTTGTGTACCGTTTCAACATCGAAGGTCTCCTGGAGCTTAATGCTGAAGAGCCGATCTTCGTCCAGATGAGGCATGTCGCACAGACCTCGGTCATCACTGCACCAGCTGCACTCCCCCGGGAGACTTTCGTCATCCAATGACAACATTTCCTACGTTCATAATTCAACGATTAAACTTGTACAATTCAATATATGTACTACAAAAATTAAATTAGATCATTATTATTCATCACCACTACAAAAAAAGACACTTCCGTGATGATATGTGTTTGTCATAGTAGGTCACGTTTTCTGTCATGCGTGTACATCCATGACAAATTTATGACAGAATCAAGATAGTCATACATGTGCTGTCGTAGAAGTGTTCCATGACATTACCAAAATTATCATCACGGAAGTGTCCACTTCCATGATGATAAATCGCGCGTCATAGAAGTGCTTTTGTCAAGGGTGATCGACATGTGGCATCCACCGTAACGGAATGTCGTTAAGCTATCGGGTCCGGTTTTGGATTCGATAATCCGTTAACAGCCCGGACCAATGGTGATTTTCCAGGTGTAAAATACTCATTGGACGGAGGAAACACGTGTTTGCTTACCGTTGGGACAGATGTCATCCACTCATTGGAAAGGAGGCGCCTATGATACATCGACATGTGGCACGACCCAACAGAGGCCCATTCCGGTGAAAAGGCCGGCCCAACTAAAGGCCCACCATGTTTTTTCATGCACTAGTGGGCTGGCCCGTTAACAGCCTGCCATGTTTTGGGCCAAATTGAGGCCCATACCATATCAGGCATGTTCATAGCCTATCGTGTTTTGGGCCAAATTACGGCCCAGATCGGACCAGGCCCGTTAACAGGCCACAGATCTTTTGGGCCCATTCTAAGATATGTTTGTATTTCAGCCTATTAAATGCACATTTACCAATTCGGCCCGATAATAGTTTTGGCCTGTTAGCGGCCTGTGGTGCATCTGGGACGTTGTCAGCCCGGTTTAACTTTAGGCCATTTAACAGCCCATGCAGACACTAGGCTATTTCTTGTCTGAAGTAACTTTAGGCCTCTTAACAGCCCGTAGTCTTGGTGGTTAAATTTCAGCCCAACTGGCCTACCAGCCTGTTAATGGCCCGTGTAACAGTTGGGCCTAATTACAGCCCGTGTTGAATACGGCCTGCTTACAGCCCATCTGATAATGGCATGTGACACTTTTAGGCCTATGACCCGCCTAGATACCAGCCTGCTTAAAGCCCATAATTTTATTGCCAAACGGGCCCGTGATATATTTTGGCCTGTTAATTGCTCGTCCTATTTTGGCCAAACATGGGCCTTAGGCAGTTTGGGCTTGTATTGGCCCGTGAATTTTTTGGCTCAACGCTAGCCCAATCTAGGTTTTAGCCTATTAAAAGCCCATTGTATTCTTTGGCCCAGCTTGCCAGAACTTTACTCGGCCTGTTAAAGGCGGGAAACAACCATAAGGTTTAGACCTGCTAATGGACCAAGATTATTATAGGCCCATGTTTTGGCCCATATGAGTAACGGGCCGCCCTGAAGATCGACAACACTGAGATCCACTGAACCTTCCGGCCTAAATTACAGCATACCGACCAAGAATAAAACTAGACTATACAATAAAGAAATTACAGCATATTACATCCCCTCGGCAACAAAGTTCGCCGCCAGTGATAATAAAGGGCAACCAGACAGCAGATTACATAAATTGGGCAGGTCGCCACCAGTGGAACTTAACAAGCGGACAATATAGTAGACAGAACTGACAGCACTTCAACATAGTTCAAGAAAGGTTAGCATGGCCCAGCAGCTACACCGCAAGCAGCTTAGCAACCTGATGAGACTGCGCTTTTGTGGTGCTCATATCCACCAACTTAAGCTGCATAGTATCAATAAACGTACTGTACTTACGGTTAATCTTGCATAGAGATTGGAGTTCCAGTAGTATTTGAGCGAAAGCATGTATTTATGCTTGAATTTCAGACTGAAGAAGTCGAACAAATTCAGGCGGCGACTTCATCGAGCTTTTGTCACTGAGTAAGTTTGACACTACATCAAGATGTGACTTCATGGTTGTATCCCTACCCTCAATATGTTTTGCCTTCTCCTCTGGAATATGTGTTAGAGGGACAAACAATGGGTTCGTCTCACTATCATTGTGGCAGTTCTTCCTAGCAGCAGTGTTGTCACCCTGAAAGAGAAACAAGTAGGTAGATAACAGGTTTTGCACATATAAGCATCAGCGCCGTCAATTCATCTCATTTCTTTGTCAGAAATAAAGAGACACGGTTTAAAATAGCATTAACATAATAGGCATTGTCCATAGTTAAGACGGCAGGAAATGGCATTGTGCAGGAGCGGCCAGCTTCACCAGACCACTGGATTACAAATCAAGAACACAAGCATAGATGTAGTTCTAAACAACATATAAGCATGAATGGTGAGTGTACTATCAATTTATACCATTTCAGATTGGTAAATAAAGAGACACCATTTAAATAACATTAATATAATATGGCATTGTTCATAGTTGAGACATAGCAGGATATGACATTGTACTGTTGGTAGTCTCACCACACCACTGGATTACAGATCCAGAACACAAGCATACACATAGTGCTAAAGAAGATAACTTGCTATGTTTAGTTTAATTTACATGGTACGAATAAGGAACTAGATTGTACAACTAAAGACTAAAATTGTGAATGACAAACTTATGTTATGTATATAAACTTTGAACAAGCAATTTGATGCACACGACAAAAATAAACAACATTTGCACTCATAGCTATCCAAATATAAACAACAAAGTTTGAAGGCTCAAGGAGAACAAACATACATTAGTAGTGAAGATAGGGTCTATAAAGGCCTTGTCCATATTGATTGGGGGGGGCACTTCAAGAAGTTTACCTCACACTCTTCTTCAGGAGTATTGCCTTTATTCTACATTTTGTTAAGAGTAAATATAGATGTGAAAATATAGGAACAAATGGCGATTATTTAACTTAAGATGCAGAGTACAAATGCAAATATAGCATACAGCCAGAAGGCACTGACAAGAGCAATGCGGAGCTAAACTTCTTCAGTAACATTGGTTTTATTCAATATTTTGGCAAGAGTAAATGTAGATCTGATGTGTAGAAAAATGGAGGACAAGGGAAAATAAGCTGCAAAGTGTACATGAAGAACTAGCTGACAAATATAAGGACAACAAATACTTACAAGAACAATGCAGAACTAAACTTCTTCATGGGCATTGGGTTTATTCTACATTAATTTAAGCATTAATATAGATCTAATAATTTGGAGCGAACAGTGGATAAGCAAGCTATAATGCACAATGATGTCACATAATCCACCAGGTAATGTAAGGACATCGATAGGACAATAGGTACTCACAAGAGCAAAGCAGCAACTAGCATAGTTGCGATATCCTAGATTTTGCGGCGCTGGTTCTATCGCCAATATATGTCGGGTGCTATGTGATTTCTCTGGTAGCACCACCTTTTTCAAGGACTTTGCTTGTACTCCTTTAGGTTCTGCGATCACCCTCTTCCTTTTGGATGTTTGAAACACAAGAACAACATTTGAATGGAAAAACATGGTATGATGACAAATGGAATAGGTGTTGATAATGGATGGGCATGGCATCTTCACATATATCATGAGTAAACTAAGCAGATGGCAGTGCAATGAAGCAAAAGAAATGCAAGACACCTTATGCAAGATATGTGCAACCAATAAAACCTTGCCAAATTAGAACAGGCACCTTATTGGGTGAACAGGATAGGCCATCTTCCTTTGACACCTTGAGCTTAGAATAGTCATTAGGATCATATTCTGAATACGAATCTATAGGTTGGGAGCATGTGGGTTTCACTGCATCCACAATGGACCTCAATCCCTTGATGCCAAGTTTGTTACCCATTGAACTGTTCCGCAATATTCTTTTGATGTGCGCATTCTTATATTCATTGTGATTACGTACAAATCTATAAAGCATGAAAACACAAATAGTAGTAAGATTATCTTTGTAATGTAGAGGATATTGTAATATAATAGAGGCTCCCTGTAAACCCTTGTGTGCTATCACTGGATTCTGATGAGAGAGCCCATGTGTGCTGTAATATCGTGAGTAGATCAATATAATCTGGCACAACTACACAAAAAAATAGGCTCCCTGTTGGGGGCCCCAGATGTAAGGATAGTTGGAAGATGATAGGTTCATAATATATCATAGAAAGTTTATTGCCAAACCATGATAATGAGAGCGCAGAGCCAGTAGGCAGATAGTAGTGTAGATAATAGGGGTACACCATAACCACCATAAATAAATAGGGAAAGCGGAACTGGCTGGAAAACATAGGGTTTTGCCACTACTAATATGCAGCCTATCGATCACCTACAGGCCAGCTCTATTCATCTGAAGGCACACAACTGTTACTATCCGTTTAGCCTATCAAAGACCGCGCGACTCCCACCATTTCCGGGGTATTATGGCAGACCAACTCGAAGTGCGAAAACATTTAGTAGAACCGGCCCAATAGAGGTGTCGACTACAGATGTCCCTGCTCCCCTTCCTGACAAGGAACATACTATGCTTCCCATATAGAACACCGCACGGGCCGCCTGCCGAACCACCGGCCCCCACCGCCTGTGTTCCTCCACTGCCACCACCCCCCAGCCCCGCCTCCATCCGTGTCGAGTTTTCTTCGTACCGCGAGGCCCCACCACCGCCCCCCACGACCACCATCCCCACCTGAGCCCCTTCCTTCGCACCGGCGAACTCTGGCGAGCTCTCAAAAATCGACTCACCCAATTTTGAAATTTAGTCTACTGTCATTTAACTAGTGTGGAATATAAAAGGGGAAAACCATAAGCATTGCGAGTATAGTGTTGAGCGTGCCATGGAGGATCTGAAGGTGCAAACCGGACAAAGGCAACTTCACAACCAATGTTTGCTTTCAACTAACAAGTAAGTGATGGACAAGAAATCAGAATAAACCAGTGGCGATCTATTTTCTTGCTGCGATAAATAAGTTGGGCAGATACGAAAGAGTACCGCCTCTGGTGCGGTGCCGTGTATGCATATGCTGAGAATTTGACGATGTTGCGATAGCGATGGCTGTCGGTGGCGTGGAAACAGATCTAGGAGGGTAGACGGTGGTGGCAGGGCGCGGTGGACAAGACGGTCGTGGTAGCGGCGCCGGCAAGGTGGATGACGACGGGGATGAAGCGAGATGACGGGATGAAAGGATCCCGGTCCAAAGCGCTAGATGAGAGAGGTCGATCTCTTGTAATGGCCGACGGCGTCGGGGTATCAGCTCCGGCATGGTGGAGGAGGACGGCGATGGATGGGGTGGCGGACGGAGGAGGCTGGGGTGGAGAGGGTGTTTTGGCGCCCACGAAGTATGAATGGGGAAATGGAGGGAGAGAGGAAGGGGGGAACCATTTCTTCAGGGCGCGTTTGTCTCAAATGCAAGGAAATTGACAAACTTAGCCCCCGTTTAAAATTTCCTACATCACAGCAATATTAGTCGGTTGGGGATAGGACGGTAATCTTGCATACACCTAATATTTGTCAACGAGAGTTTGTTTTTGGCGCCCACCGTGTATGAATCGGGGAGGGAGTCGATTTTGAACGAGACACTTTGTTTTGGCGCCCACCATGTATGAATCCAGGTGAGAGGCGGTTATGTCACGTTTTAGTGAAATTACAAACCTAGCCCTATCGAAACCTATAGAAATCGAGCCGATAGGCTTTGCGTGGCAGGGATAGGCAGTAATTTCCATCTCGCAGATTTTGGTTTCGGGCGGTTACTGCGGCTTTCCCCGCTTCGTTCAAATTTTTGCAGAGCAAGAGTGCACGTTTACCATGCCAACTCAATTCGAATCCAGTTTGTACTCTATTTTTGTTCAGGCAGGATCCATTTTCGATTGGAATAAAATTCTATATACATCATTTTCTATATATATACTTTCAAAAGCACAACACCCTTTATACATAAATATGGTTTACAAATGGCATGATCTCAGATTCATAAGGTTGTATCCATCTTAATTTGGATTTTAAAATATTTGAAACCACTTTATGTTGAAATCCAATGTATGCGTTCCTTGCTAACTGTCTCCAATTAATGTGTGTTTCATGCGGGTTTTTATTTTTTTACTTCTCAAACATGTATAATGTGTTTCACACACGCAACATATAGTGTAATCCCGTTTAGACATTAATTGCATATAAACCATGCATTGTCTCTAATTAAAGAATCTATGGATCACTAATATTGATAAACTATATAACATTACACGTGTCCCCAAATTCAAATGAATATGCATGTTTGATACACCAATTTGCGTTATGATATTATCGATGTCGTCATCATCTCCAGTTTAAATATTTAAATCCCTTTTAATCCAAATATTTGTCTCATATAGCTATCACTCATGCTTATATAGGAGTATCTCTCTAGACCAATACGCATTCATCGTCTCTCGGGTATCTCTCATGCTACCTGTATATCAACAATGATCTTTTATCTTTGTAACACACTGACAGTACTCTCTCCCTCGACCTCCATCACTCTATCTATCTCTAAGTATATCTCACTCCCTGCTATGTGTTTCTAACTATGATTGTCCATGTGAAATCTCTTTCTCTTACACAAACACAAACTTCGTCTCCCGGGGTCTCATTTCTCTCTACTATTCCCCTGTGTGCCATTCGCACACACCCTCTGATACAGAGATGTCTTTCGCTCCTTAGGTATGAGAATCTAAGACTCTTCCTCTTAAATATCTCTTTCTCACACACAAACACAAACTCTGTCTCCTAGGGTCTCATATCTCTCCACCATTCTCTTGTATGTCGCTCACACACACTCTCTCTCCCTAGAGATATCTTGCGTTCCCTCATATGTCTCTCTAGCTATCACTCTCGTTGTGAAATATCTTTCTCTCGCAGACACAAAACTCCGTCTCTTGGGATCTCATTTCTCTCTAATATTTGTTTGTATGTGAGTCACATGCACCCTTTCTCCATCTCTCTCACACCCTCTCACATAACTCAGCCTTCTGATCCACTCGACTCCTATCTCTAACGCACACTAGCTAGCATCTTTACCTTTCTATGCATCTGTTTCTCCATCAACCTTCTTTCTCACCCTCACTCTTGCTTCCTATCACGCACACTATGTATGTTTCTATCTACATGCAGTCAAGTGCCCTCTTTTTATCTTTCTCTCACACACACACATAACTTCACCCTCTGAACCACCCGGCGGTCATCTCCAACACTCAAACTAGCCGATGTCCCTCTAGCTAGCATTTCCATCTCGGTATCTATCTGTAGTTTCTCCGTCAACATTTATTTCTCGCACGCACTCTTGCTTCCTATCACCCACACTATATATGTCTCTCCATACATGCATTTATAGGTTGATCTCTTTTGCACAATCGCTGTGTCTCACTCCCTCTGCTCGCCATAGATGCATACTCCAGCCCACGCCACTATCTCTTAAAGACAAAAACACATGCTCAATTGTCGGGCCTTCTTCCCTGTACTCTCACATGCATCATATTGTCATACCGATCCGTCTCTCCCATGTTGTTGAACTTATGACTTATATCTTCTTTCTTTTATCTCGATCATGCGTGCGTGCGCACACACACATCCACATATACATGTATACCTCTAGCACATGCACGTTCAAGGTCTCTATGTCTCCATACATAGTTAATTACCCTCAACCCTAATGCCACATCGAATCGTTCTCTTCTTGTGTGCACATAACTTCTGTCTGGATAGGTAAAACACACACTCACACTTAACAATCTCCTTCTAGCTACCCCCCACTCACTCTTCCCCTATATCCCCGAAACTAATAAGACCATCCCTTCGTGTAATTCCCGCCTACATGCACCATCGATATATAGTAGTCTTCCTCGGTGTCTCTCGAACAAACACATTCTCTCGATGTCGACTCCTCTCACGCGCACACACCTTCTCTTCCCTCTCTACGGGCCTTTTCTCTCTCGCACCCCATCGTTGGTGGCCTCTGCCATACACATCACCTCTCTATGATGAAGCCACGCACACTTAAATTACATCTGCCACCGAGGACCCCGCGTCACATACACACGCACCCACCCCCCCACCCACACACACACACTAAGACTCCATCTCACACACACACACACGCACGCCCGCACCCACCCACCCCCAGACACACACGCACACACTAAGACTCCATCTCACACACACACATGCTCTAGGCGGAGCATTTGTTCCTACCACCCTTCGTCCAACCTTACCCGTATGATAAACAATCGCCTTAATTTACTTGTATAACATGGACAAATTCCACTTTCCTTTAGTAGTTAGCAAACTTATCATCTCTACTCTTATAAAAACCGAGTTGGTGATGATGGTGTGCCTGCCATCTTGTAATATAGACCGTCCGATCTATATCTGACGGATGGAACGCAAACTATGATAATTTTATAAAAGATACCCGCACCTCTCTCCACATCCTTATCTCCCACAACCTCATTGCTGAGCAATTAAAAAAGGAAGTCTCTGGAACAATCTAGCATGGTGGCCGCTGCCGCCTGCCGGCGCCGTCCCTCCCATGCCTCCACCCAGTCCGACCACCAGTCACCACCACACTCCACTCCTCCTCACATTATCTCTCATCTTTCATTTTTTGATGAAATTCTCGAGATACCAGTTTTCCGATAAAATTCTCGAGATATCATTAGTTTTTACACATGGGACTACTCATGCATGGGTCAATCACAACAGGTGTTTTGTAAAAAATGCATATTGATGTTCCGTGCAATGCACGAGCATCTTGCTTGTAAATGTATAACGCAAATCACGAGCTGGAAGTGACATTTTTTTACACAACCACGTTAACATGGCCACGTAAATCACTAGCTAAAGTGTAATACCATTATACTTACATCATGATGCAAAAGGTTGAGTACATGTCAGAAGAGTAGAGTCGCACACACGCACACTGTCTCTCAGAATCTCACACACACACTAGTTACGTGACGCCCACTTAAGCAGACACGTATGTTACAATTTGTGCACCCACTGGTACACGTGATGGTGCGCATTTATTTAAGCCGGACGGCGGACCCAAACAGTAGCTGCATTCATTCCCCTCTTGCCACCTCTTCTCTGGTCGCCGTCGCCCGGTAGCCATGGCCCGGCCGAAGGTAATGACATACTACGCCATACTCCTGCCGGAGCGACGCTTTAATCTGGAAATTTTAGTGGTCATGCATGCATCTTTTTGTGCTAGCACTCCTATATAAGAGTTGACCGATCGCTTCCCATGGACGTGTGCGGGCGGTGGAAGATGAAGGAGAAGCGAAGCGGGCTGTGGAGTAACGTTTTTTTACCATAATTTCTTAGGAAACTGAGTGCAATAATTGAGTAGTTTTGCAAACTACCAGTACTACACCTGAAACGGTTCAAAACCAATACTCCCTTGCCCGCGCGCGCTTCCCGTGTGAAACGGTCAACGTCACCCTGGAGCGTCAGTGCCGCATTAATGCCCGGCCAGAGAGGAGGCGACCTCTCACTGGCGCCGGCTTTGAAGCAGCGCGACAGCCGAGAAAGCGCCGCTTCCCGGTGCACGTGACTGCTCCGTGTCAAGGTTGGCCATAGTTTGGATGGGTCTCCATCGTGGGGAGCCACACTAACTGCGATTATATGGATCGTTCCATCTATGAAGAACACGTGGGACTAGAACTACGAGAGGGACATGTACCCAGGAGTGGACGTACGAATCTGAGTAATGTAGCGCAGTAAGTGAAGTAGAAAGGCACAAATAGTATGAACATGCATGGCATATAGGCATTTGTCTCTTACTACGTACCACTAAATGTTGTATGTGCAATGCACGATGATGTTATGGAGTACGTGCCTAAGTACTCTACTACTACTATATTAATTGGAGGCACATATTAGGTTTTATATTTGTTTACGTGTGATAGGTCTCCAACATATCTATAATTTGTTAAGCACTTTTACATTATTTTTTGGACTAACCTATTAACCGGAGGCCCAGCCCATATTGTTGTTTTCTTGCCTATTTCAGTGTTTAAAAGAAAAGGAATATCAAACGGAATGAAACCTTCGGGAAAGTTATTTTTGGAACAGAAGCAATCCAGGGAACTTGGAGTGCAAGCCAGGGAAGCTTCGAGGAGACCACGAGATAGGGGGAAGCGCCCACCCCCCTAGGCGCACCCTCCACCCTCGTGGGCCCCTCGAGGCTCCGCCGACCGACTTCTTTCGCCTATATAAGTCCATATACCCTAAACCTTCGAAGACAACAATAGATCGGGAGTTCCGCCGCCGCAAGCCTCTGTAGCCACCAAAAACCTCTCGGGAGCCCGTTCGGGCACCCTGTCGGAGGGGGAATCCCTCACCGGTGGCCATCTTCATCATCCTGGCGCTCTCCATGACGAGGAGGGAGTAGTTCACCCTCGGGGCTGAGGGTATGTACCAGTAGCTATGTGTTTGATCTCTCTCTCTCTCTTGTGTTCTCTCCATGGCATGATCTTGATGTATCGCGAGCTTTGCTATTATAGTTGTATCTTATGATGTTTCTCCCCCTCTACTCTCTTGTGGTGAATTGAGTTTTCCTCTTGAAGTTATCTTATCGGGTTGAGTCTTTAAGGATTTGAGAACACTTGATGTATGTCTTGCCGTGCTTATCTGTGGTGACAATGGGACATCACGTGATCCACCTGATGTATGTTTCGGTGATCAACTTGCGGGTTCCGCCCATGAACCTATGCATAAGGGTTGGCACATGTTTTCGTCTTGACTCTCTGGTAGAAACTTTGGGGCACTCTTTGAAGTACTTTGTGTTGGTTGAATAGATGAATCTGAGATTGTGTGATGCATATCGTATAATCATGCCCACGGATACTTGAGGTGACAATGGAGTATCTAGGTGACATTAGGGTTTCGGTTTATTTGTGTCTTAAGGTGTTATTCTAGTACGAACTCTATGATAGATTGAATGGAAAGAATAGCTTCGTGTTATTTTACTACGGACTCTTGAATAGATTGAGCAGAAAGGATAACTTTGAGGCAGTTTTGTACCCTACCATAATCTCTTCGTTTGTTCTCCGCTATTAGTGGCTTTGGAGTGACTCTTTTTTGCATGTTGAGGGATAGTTATATGATCCAATTATATTATTATTGTTGAG
This sequence comes from Triticum dicoccoides, assembly GCF_002162155.2. Classification (NCBI taxonomy): domain Eukaryota; kingdom Viridiplantae; phylum Streptophyta; class Magnoliopsida; order Poales; family Poaceae; genus Triticum; species Triticum dicoccoides. The sequence goes on from NC_041389.1 coordinate 294,134,762, forward strand.
AGAACTTGCACTAGTGAAAGTATGAACCCTATGCCTTGTTTCCTACCATTGCAATACCGTTTACGCTCACTTTTATCATGTTACCTTTCTGTTTTTATATTTTCAGACTACAAAAACCTATATCTACCATCCATATTGCACTTGTATCACCATCTCTTTGCCGAACTAGTGCACCTATACAATTTACCATTGTATTGGGTGTGTTGGGGACACAAGAGACTCTTTGTTATTTGGTTGCAGGCTTGTTTGAGAGAGACCATCTTCATCCCACGCCTCCCACGGATTGATAAAACTTAGGTCATCCACTTGAGGGAAATCTGCTACTATCCTACAAACCTCTGCACTTGGAGGCCCAACAACGTCTACAAGAAGAAGGTTGTGTAGTAGACATCAAGCTCTTTTCTGGCTCCGTTGCCGGGGAGGTGGACGCTTGAAGGTATATCTTTAGATCTTGCAATCGAATCTTTTTGTTTCTTGTTTTCTCACTAGTTTAGTTTATAAAAGAAAACTACAAAAATGTAATTGAGTTTATCTCTTACGTTTCATCTTTTTAATATCTTTCGTGAGTATGATGAAAAGGAAAATTGTGCTCAAGTGCTAGAAGAAGAAGTCTATAAAATGTTTGGTAATATATCTTTGAATGATGAGCATGATTGCAATGTTGTTAGTATGAACTCCTTGAATATCCATAGTACTAATGATGATTGCACTAGTCATGATGAAAATGTCTCCTATAAGCATGTCGATTTTTGTGGAGAGCATCGGATTTGCATGGACACACCAAATAGGGAAAATAGATATTGCAAGAGGCATAAGCATTTAGAAACTAAATTGTTGCAAGAAAGGATAAGGGTGAGTGCTGAAGAATTATATTTCCTTTGCCTTACTTGTGAACTTTGCAATGAAAGTGGTCATTTACATCTCCGATGCAAATTGTTTCATGATCGAATCGTGTCCAAAAATTGTGATGATTTGATTTCCCTTGCACATTATAATGAACTTACTTTGCTATGGGTTATGAAGAAATGAAACGTTTAATTAAGCACCTTCCAGAATTTGCCCGTTATAAACTTCTTGATTTTGATCTAGAGACGATTTATATGTTTTGTGTGGTGAATTGCATTGAAAATCCTTATATTACCAATTACATAAATAAAATAAAGCACATAGAAGATGAAGAGAATACTAATGAAAGGGAAGAGACTTCCCAATATCCTCCTATTATTTCTTATGATGAATCAGGTAACGAGGAGGAGCTTTCTATTCAACCAATCTCATCTATAAGGAGCTCAAATAAGAAGGTTGAACCCACACATAATGTGAAGAAGAAAAAGAAAAGACGGAGCAACAAAGGTAGAAAGGTATCTCTCCCAAATGATGTTGCTCCTACTACTCATTGTGATGATGATAATTGCTATACTATTGGTGCTATCCATACTATTAATGATGAGAGTGAGTATGCTTATGATATGAAAAGGCACAAGCTTGGGGAAGCTATGATTGATGTGTATGACATATTTGAGAATATATTTGCTGCAATTAATGTTTGTCCCAAGCTTGGGGATGCTATGTTTAATGAAGATGATATTTTTAGCCTCCCATGTTTTGATATGCAAAGTTGTTATGATGATAGCATGCCTCTTACCTATGATGATTATATTGATGAAAGTGGGTTTGGAAGAGTGTCAAATTTAGGAAGTAATGATCCCACTATTTTGGAGGATGTTGAATTCATGATGCTACTGAAAATTATTATGAGGGAGGAACATATGCTTGTAGGAATTGCAATAATGTCAAGTTTCCCCTCTATGTGTTGAAAATCGTGAAGCTATGCTTGTTTTGCCTTCCTATGCTAGTTGATTATTGTTCCCATAAGTTGGTTGCTCACAAAATCCCTATGAATAGGAAGTGGGTTAGACTTAAATGTGCTAGTCATATGCTTCATGATGTTCCCGTTATGTTTCAATTCTTATCTTTTATGTGAGCATCATTGTCATCATCATGCCTACCAAAAAGGCATTAAAGAAAAGTGCTTTTTGGGAGACAACCCAATATTTACCCTTACTGTTTTTGTGTGTCCACATGATTATGCCACTGTAGTAATCATTTTTTATAGCTTTTGTTTCAATAAAGTGCCAAGTAAGACCTTTAGGATAGCTTACGGTGATAGTTGTGTTGATCCTGCTGAAAATCAGAAACTTTTGCACCCAGTAAATTAGTTTTTATAATTCAAAAGAAACGTGATTTTGTTCTGATTCTTTTTGTTCTGGATTTTTACACAAACTTATTAGGATTTCCTAATTTGGTAGGATTTTTGGAGTCCCAGAAGTATACGTTTGATACAGATTACTACAGACTGTTATGTTTTTTGACATATTCTGTTTTCTATGTGTTGTTTGCTTATTTTGATGAATCTATGAGTACTATCGGAAGGTATGAACCATAGAGAAGTTGGAATACAGTAGATATTACACCAATATGAATTTAGAATGAGTTCATTACAGTACCTAAGTGGTGGTTTTATTTTCTTATACAAACGGAGCTTACGAGTTTTCTGTTGTGAAGTTTTCAAGTTTTGGGTAAAGATTCGATGGACTATGGAATGAGGAGTGGCAAGAGCCTAAGCTTGAGGATGCCCAAGGCACCCCAAGGTAATATTCAAGGACAACCAAGATCCTAAGCTTGGGGATGCCCCGGATGGCATCCCCTCTTTCGTCCTCGTTCATCGGTAACTTTACTTGGAGCTATATTTTTATTCACCGCATGATATGTGTTTTGCTTGGAGCGTTATTTTATTTTGTTAGTATTTGCTTGCTGTTATTTAGAATAATGTTTTGCATCTTTAGTTTCAATAAAAATGTCAAGGATAGCCTTTACCATGCTTATTTTGCAAGTATACATGTTGCTGTTTCAAAAGAGAAAGTTTATCGCTGTTGCGAAAATTCCCTAGAAAAGTCAGAATGTGATAAATTGTTGAAACCTTCTGAATAATAAGCTCTGATAAATTTACTACAGTGGGAATTTTATCTCATAATTTTTGAAGTTAGGGAAGTATTGATACTCTTGCATTCTTTACAGACTGTACTATTTTGGCAGATTGCTGTTATGTTTGCATTGTTTGCATATGTTTGCTTGTTTAATGATTCTATTTGAGGGTAGGAGTATTAAATATGCAGAGGCATTTAGTATTCAATGTTGAATAATAATTTTCGTGATTTGTTACAGTAGAAAATGATAAGGTTTTTCATTGGTTTATACTAACCTATCTCACGAGTTCTTGTTGAGTTTGGTGTGGATGAAGCTTTTGATAAAAAGAGAAACCATGATATGAGAGGAATTAAGGAGACACAAAAGTTCAAGCTTGGGGATGCCCAAGGCACCCCAAGATGATATTTCAAGAAGTCTCAAGCATCTAAGCTTGGGGATGCCCCGTTAGGCATCCCACCTTTCTTCTTCAACAACTATCGGTTAGTATCGGTTGAGCCTAAGTTTTTGCTTCTTCACATGAGTTGTGCTATCCTTGCAATATCATTTTAGTTTGTTTTGCTTGCTGTTTGAATAAGATACCATGATCTGAAATTCTTAAATGAGAGAGAGTCTTCACATAGTTACATAATTATTTAACTACTCATTGATCTTCACTTATATCTTTTTGGAGTAGTTTGTCATTTACTCGTGTGCTTCACTTATATCCTATGAGTAAATGATTGAATAAGTTGAATGTCATAAATCTGAAATTACATATGTCTCATTTTCTTATTCCGTTAGGAGTAATGACTTCACATCTAAGAAGTAGATGTTGTAAATTTATTTAAGGTTAGTAAACATTGTATTGGTCATTTGAACAATTCATGAAAGAATATTGAAGGAAGAGAGATTCCACATATAAATATACTATCCTAGACATCTTCTATGATTGTGAGCACTCATTAAAGTATGACATGCTAAAGAGTTGATATTGGACAAGGAAGACAACATAATGGTTTATGTTTTCTCACATCTCAGTTAAAGTATATTGTCATGGATCATTCAAACATGTTGAGCTTGCCTTTCCCCCTCATGCTAGACAAATTCTTTGCACCAAGTAGAGATACTACTTGTGCTTCCAAATATCCTTAAACCCAGTTTTGCCATGAGAGTCCACCATACCTACCTATGGATTGAGTAAGATCCTTCAAGTAAGTTGTCATGTTGCAAGCAATAAAAATTGCTCTCAAAATATGTATGACTTATTAGTGCGGAGAAAATAAGCTTTATACGATCATGTGATATGGAAATAAAAAAAGCGACGGACTGCATAATAAAGGTTCATATCACAAGTGGCAATATAAAGTGACGTTCTTTTGCATTAAGATTTTGTGCATCCAACCCTAAAAGCACATGATAACCTCTGCTTCCCTCTACGAAGGGCCTATCTTTTACTTTATGTCCTTCACTTTATGCAAGAGTTAAGGTGATCTTCACCTTTCCCTTTTTTCATTTTATCCTTTGGCAAGCACCTCATGTTGGAAAGATCCTGAAATATATATCCAGTTGGATGTAAGTTAGCATGAACTATTATTGTTGACATCACACAAAGGTGAATACGTTGGGAGGCGAAATTATAAGCCCCTATCTTTCTCAGTGTCCGATTAAAACTCCATAACCATAAGTATTGCGTGAGTGTTAGCAATTGTAGAAGACTATATGATAGTTGAGTATGCGGAGTTTGCTAAATCAAAGCTCTGACATAGACCCTTCCTGAAAATAGGATAAATTGTAATTGTTTGATGACTGAGAATGAAGTTTGCTAGTTTTCGAAAAAGTTTATGGTCTATGCTTTAACACGTGAATAGCTTGTTACTTGATCTTGAGAAGTTTTATGAGATGAACTACTGTTATGACATATAATCATGCTAGGAAAGGTGATTGAAATTATCATTGATCAAACTTGTGCACCTGCTAGCATTCCCACTTCATAAATTCTTTCTTTTATACCTACTCGAGGATGAGCAGGAATTAAGCTTGGGGATGCTAATATGTCTCCAACGTATCTATAATTTATGAAGCCTTCATGCTATTATCTTATCTATTTTGGATGTTTATGGGCTTTATTAAGCACTTTTATATTATTTTTGGGACTAACCTATTAACCGGAGGCCCAGCCCATATTGCTGTTTTCTTGCCTATTTTAGTGTTTCGAAGAAAAGGAATATCAAACGGAATGAAACCTTCGGGAAAGTTATTTTTGGAACAGAAGCAATCCAGAGAACTTGGAGTGCAAGCCAGGGAAGCTTCAAGGAGGCCACGAGATACGGGGCGCGCACACCCTCCTGGACGCGCCCTCCACCCTCGTGGGCCCCTCAAGGCTCCCCCGACCGACTTCTTTCGCCTATATAAGTCCATATACCTTAAACCTTTGAAGACAACAATAGATCGGGAGTTCCGCCGCTGCAAGCATCTGTAGCCACCAAAAACCTCTTGGTAGCCCGTTCTGGCACCCTGCCGGAGGGGGAATCCCTCACCGCTGGCCATCTTCATCATCCCGGCGCCCGGCGCTCTCCATGACGAGGAGGGAGTAGTTCACCCTCGGGGCTGAGGGTATGTACCAGTAGCTATGCGTTTGATCTCTCTCTCTCTCTCTCTCGTGTTCTCTCTATGGCACGATCTTGATGTATCTCGAGCTTTGCTATTATAGTTGGATCTTATGATATTTCTCCCCCTCTACTCTCTTGTGATGAATTGAGTTTTCCTCTTGAAGTTATCTTATCGGGTTGAGTCTTTAAGGATTTGAGAACACTTGATGTATGTCTTGCCGTGCTTATCTGTGGTGACAATGGGATATCACGTGATCCACTTGATGTATGTTTTGGTGATCAACTTGTGGGTTCCGCCCATGAACCTATGCATAGGGGTTAGCACACATTTTCGTCTTGACTCTCCGGTAGAAACTTTGGGGAACTCTTTGAAGTACTTTGTGTTGGTTGAATAGATGAATCTGAGATTGTGCAATGCATATTGTATAATCATGCCCATGGATACTTGAGGTGACAATGGAGTATCTAGGTGACATTAGGGTTTTGGTTGATTTGTGTCTTAAGGTGTTATTCTAGTACAAACTCTTGAATAGATTGATCCGAAAGAATAACTTTGAGGTGGTTTCATACCCTACCATAATCTCTTCGTTTGTTTTCCGCTATTAGTGGATTTGGAGTGACTCTTTATTGCATGTTGAGGGATAGTTATATGATCCAATTATATTATTATTGTTGAGAGAACTTGCACTAGTGAAAGTATGAAGCCTATGCCTTGTTTCGTACCATTGCAATACTGTTTACGCTCACTTTTATCATTAGTTACCTTGCTGTTTTTATATTTTCAGATTACAAAAACCTATATCTACCATCCATATTGTACTTGTATCACCATCTCTTCGCCGAACTAGTGCACCTATACAATTTACCATTGTATTGGGCGTGTTGGAGACACAAGAGACTCTTCGTTATTTGGTTGCAGGCTTGTTTGAGAGATACCATCTTCATCCTACGCATCACACGGACTGATAAAACTTAGGTCATCCACTTGAGGGAAATTTGCTGCTGTCCTACAAACCTCTGCACTTGGAGGCCCAACAACGTCTACAAGAAGAAGGTTGTGTAGTAGACATCAACGTGTATGCCCTGAGACCTCCCAACTAGACGTGTCTTTCTTTCTGGGTCATACTTTGTATCGTTCATGCCACTAGTACTATGACGTGTGGTCTCCGACCCAGAAGTGGAAGAAGTGGAGACACTCTACCACGTTGTTCATGTCCCACTCCTTTTGCTGACGTGTGGGAAATCCAGCACGTTCCATGTTTGGCACTCCTTCGTCGTAAGAGTTGAAACGCTAGCATTCATCTGAAAAAAAATATATAAATCAGTAGTGATACTATACCACGCATTTTCCTTGCTCCTCGATATCGGAAACAATAGTACTACTTCCGTTCGCCAACATGTGGGACGTCGACCATCCAGGTCCACTTGCCATGCATGCAGAACTCCAAGGGAGAGTCACCCTGGTCGCCACGTCGCAGTAATAATGACTAATGAGCCGTCAAATCACAGGCCCAGCCTTTCCCACTTTGAAGTTGCTCAGACGAAGGAACCATCGTAACTTCGTTGAATTCCGCTTCTTGAAGAAAATTACTGTACCAGCAGTACTGCTAGCTACAGTAGTTACTCCAGCAGAGGCCTCCTTTCGTTCATAGGATAGGAATTTTATAGGAATATGAAAATCATAGGAAGTGAAATGACATGCATCTCAATTCCTATAGAGAAAGAGTGCCATTTGAAGCATAGGATAGGAATTTTTCCATTGAGTCTAGGCTAATGTACTGGTAATTTGCTCTAAAACTACAGTATTAAATAGTAGTATCGGTACATGCTCGTACTCAGACACAGACACACACAATAACTACTAGTACTACTACTTCTCACATGCTGGACAGACGTCGTCGTTCTCCTTGCCGGCTTTGTCGGCGACACCCCACCGTGCTTGGATCTCCGCCAACCTCTCCGCAGCAGCGCGTGCATCCTATTCTTTCTTGCGGTGGCGGGCCTATCTTTTTTTGAGTGCTTTCTGACTTCTCTACTCCCTCTATGCGGCTTTGGTTGCCTCTTGCTCTACTGCCCATTTGACCTTGGCAACTTCAAATTCCGCCCATGTAGGTGTGAGGTCGCGAGCGGCGATGAACTCGGCACGGCGGGATGCCATATGTCGTGGGGGAACGAGCACCTATGGGGCAGGGCCCCTTTTCTGGTCCGGCAGGGAGCGAGGGGCGCACGAAGAGCATATCGAGGCCGAGCGCGCGGGGGAGATTTTTACCCAGCTTCGGAGCTCTCCGGAGAGATAAAACTCCTACTGCTGCTTTGTGTTTGTATTTGATCTTTGCTCGAAAGCGTGGGTATACTGTGGTCTCGAGTGAGTCGAACTGACTGAACCCAAACGAGCCGAACCCCTTCTACGTGCGCATGGGCCTCCCTTTTATAGTCCAAAGGGGGTCACCGATAGGTGGCAGCGTAGAAAGAGGGGTAGAAAGGTAAAAACACGGGTTGGTACAACTACTGTCAACAGTGTCCCCTACCTAACTCTGACGGCAGGGGACAAGAGCATTTAATGCCCGTCCGGTCACTCCAACAGTGTAGGAAACAACCGTTAGGGGCGCCACCGATCGCCACGATGGCCTCCTAGTCACCTTCGCTCGCCACCTCGCACTGCTAGGCTGCACAGCCACACGCCACGTGCACCAGGAATGATCCTGTGGCGACACGTCGTCGGGTGAGCTGGAGCGTGGGGGCAAAGTGGTGGCTTCGCCGCGGCAAGTGCCTTGCCGCGATATCTGTCTTGTCGCACCCGCAAGCTTGCCGCTTGCCGGGTCTTGCCGGGGCGCGCGGTGCGCCGTGGCAGGTCTTCTGAAGTGTTTTGATTGTCCTTCCCGGCAAGCTTCTCTTGCCGGGGCCTTGTCCTTCCCGGCAAGCTTCTCTTGCCGGGGCCTTGACTTCACAACTAATACTTTGTTCTTGAATGGCAGTGAATGGGAGTGACGGAGGGTCTTGGCGGGCGTCCGGCAAGCCTTGCCGCGGGGTGCTGCGACTGCCCGTGCACAAGTTCGGGGTACTAAAGTACCCCTACTTTAGTACACCGACAGGAGCCCCCGGGCCTGGGCCATACACGGTGCCGAGCGCTGTTGGGCCAGGCCCAAAACAGGGCACGGGCACGCGCGGCCTGGGTCCAAACCAGATCCGCTCCGAATCCACCGCACCCTCCCGTAACAGCATGCGTCAATCGCGGCGTCGTGGGAGAGGTCATGGGCAATTTTTAATTCCACGAAATGCGTAACGTTCGGCTCCCCTGTTTATAAGCAGAGGAAACAGGGCCGTTCCCCCACCTTCGCCACTTGCAGTTCCTTCCTCCGAAAGCTCCGCCGCTCCCCTCCGCTTCCCAAGCCGAAAGAGAGCAGCGCTCCGCCGCCCGTCGCCGCCGTTGCCCTCAACACCTCCGCGCTCCCCCGCCGCTTCCGCCATGGCTCCGAAGACCAGCAAGGCCGAGAAGTCGGCCGAGGCGTTGCGGCTTGAGGCGCTGCGCAAGAAGCGAGTGCTTTTCACCCCCGAGCTCACCCGGCAGGCGCTGCGGCGGGAGTTCTACCTCTTCTGGTCGACGCCGACGCGGGCGCATCCGCGCACGCCGGTGCTTTCTGCTGAGGCTTCGAAATCGAAGCGGTGCCCAAAAGGGTACTATTTCTTTCCGGTGTTCTTCTATTGCGGGCTCTGCCCACCTTTTTCGGATTTCTTCTGTGACATTATGAGCACCTACGGGTTTCATCTTCTTGATTTCACCCCCAACGCCGTTCTGACAATGGCGGTTTTCGCACACCTCTGCGAGAACTTTGTTGGCATCCACCCAAGTGTCGCTCTTTTTCGCCACTATTTCACCCCTCGAGCCGAGAAAGGAGAGCCGTTGGCCGGCGGAGTTGCCTGGGTCTCACGAACCGGCATGAAGGAGGTGTATCTGGCGGGCGAGCTCCGCAGCAAGTGGGATGAGTGGAGGGCGGAATGGTGCTGGATCTGTGATGCCAATCCGCAGCCCTTCACCAACCTGCGCAAGGCTCGGGTAGTTAGCGGCGGCGACTGGGGCGCTCTGTCGCTGGACGACGCCAAGCTAAAGATTGCCACCACCTGAATCCTCTGGCTCAGGCTTGCCGGGCTCACGACAGGGGCAGTTGGCGCGGATTTCCTTTCAGCGACAGCGATCTCGAAGAGACCGGTACCTTTCAAGGAATCAATCCGGGAAGGAGCAAGCCCAAGGGGAAGATCACACTGCCAGTGACGTTTGGCAGCGAGCTGAATTTCAGGACAAAGAGAGTCATGTTTGACGTTGCTGATTTCCTGTTGCCCTACAATGGGATACTCGGCCGTCCAGCGCTTGCTAAGTTCATGGCAGCCTCTCATTACGGATACAGTGTGCTCAAGATGCCTAGTCCGGTAAGTGTCATTTCTGTCCAAGGCGACAAGAAGGATGCACTTATCTGCACCGACAAGATCTACCGGGAAGCAGCAGCTGCAGCAGAGCGCAAACCACTTGCCGCTGAAGCTCCCGGGGGGAAGAAGAAGAACACCAAGTACGGCAAGAGTAGCTCTGATGCCCACTCCGGCAAGCGCACCTCTTCGGAGTGCTGCACTGCCGTCGAGGACGCACCATCGAGCTCCACCGGCAAGTGCAAGAAGGCGAAGACAGCTTCACCAAAGACCAAGAAAGTGGCCGCCAAGGAGGACGGCACTGGTGGTACCTTCACCATCAGTGCAACGCTTGATCCTAAATAGGAAAGCGCGCTCGTTGCTTTCCTGCGGGTGAATGTCGATGTGTTTGCATGGCAACCATCTGACATCCCTGGCGTTCCCAGGAAAGTAATTGAGCACCACCTTGCCGTCTGTCCTCACGCGCGGCCCGTCAAGCAGAGAGTCAGGAAACAAGCAGTAGAAGGCCAAGAGTTCATTGCAGAAGAGATCAAGAAGTTGGAAGCAGCTGGCCTCGTCCGAGGAGTACTCCATCCAACGTGGTTAGCCAATCCAGTGGTCGTGCGCAAGGCGAATGGGAAGTGGAGACTTTGTATTGACTTCACTGATGTTAATAAAGCTTGCCCCAAGGATCCATTTCCCTTGCCGTGCATTGACTAGATTGTCGACTCCACGGCAGGATGTGATCTGCTTTCATTCCTTGATGCATATTCAGGATACCATCAGATCTTCATGGCAGAAGAGGATGAAGAGAAAACCGCATTCATTACTCCATGTGGCACGTACTGCTTTGTACGAATGCCTTTCGGACTGAAGAATGCTGGTTCAATGTTTGCAAGAGTAGTCAGTCATGCTTTTGAGCCACAGCTGCACAGAAATGTAGAAGCTTACATGGATGACATAGTGGTCAAGAGCAAGGACAAAGAGACTCTGATCCAAGATTTGGATGAGACTTTTGCAAACCTGCGCAAGATCAATCTCAAGTTGAATCCCGAGAAGTGTGTGTTTGGAGTCCCTTCCGGCAAGCTTCTCGGGTTCTTTGTGTCCCAGAGGGGGATTGAAGCCAATCCCGACAAGATCAAGGCCATCGAGCAGATTGAAGCCCCGAAGCACGTCAAGGATGTGCAAAAGCTTGCCGGCTGCGTTGCTGCTCTCAGTAGGTTCATCTCTAAGTCTGCTGAGCGCGCCCTGCCATTCTTCAAAATTTTGAAAAAGGCAGGTCCAATGAAATGGACTCCGGAAGCGGAGGCTGCGCTACAGGACTTGAAGAGATACCTATCCTCCAATCCAACACTTGTCGCGCCTAAGCCACAAGAGAAGTTGCTGCTATATCTAGCGGCAACCAATCAAGTGGTTAGTGCTGCGTTAGTTGCGGAAAGGGAGGCGGATGATGAGCCAACGGCCGCGACAAGCGAGTCCAGCGACAAGCTGGGGGCTTCCCCGACAAGCTCTGGTTCCGGCAAGGATGGATCTGCGCAGTTGCCGGAAGAGAAACAGAAGAAGATGGTGCAGCGCCCAGTTTATTTTGTCAGCTCCCTTCTGCAGGGGGCTAGATCAAGGTACTCTGGTGTGCAGAAGTTGCTTTTCGGCCTTCTCATGGCCTCGAGGAAGCTGCGCCATTACTTTCAAGCACATGAGATCACAGTTGTCACTCGCTTTCCGTTGAAGAGGATACTGCAAAATCCAGAAGCAACAGGCAGGATTGTCGAGTGGGCACTGGAACTGTCAAGCTTTGGCCTCAAGTTTGAAAGTGCTTCAACTATTCAGAGCCGAGCGTTGGCAGAATTCATAGCAGAATGGACACCGACACCTGATGAAGAAACTCCGGAGAGGAGCATCCCCGTCAAGGAAGCGAGCAAAGAATGGACCATGTACTTTGACGGTGCCTTCTCGCTGCAAGGCGCCGGTGCCGGCATGCTACTTGTCGCACCCACCGGAGAGCACCTCAAGTACGTAATCCAAATGCATTTTCCCAAGGAGCAAGCAACAAACAATGCTGCAGAGTATGAAGGCTTGCTTGCCGGACTCAGGATCGCTGCCGAACTTGGGATCAAGAAGCTTATTGTCAGGGGTGACTCGCAGCTTGTCGTCCGCCAAGTGAACAAAGATTATCATAGCCCATTGATGGAAGCATACATTGATGAAGTGAGGAAGTTGGAAGAGCATTTTGACGGCCTGCAGATGGAACATGTTCCAAGAGCTCAAAACGACATTGCAGATGGCCTGTCAAAATGCGCCGCACTTAATTTGCCTGTGGAACCAGGGATTTTTGTGCTCATGCTAACTCAGCCATCCGTGACACCATCAACTGGACAGAGCAAGAAGAGAAAGATGGTTACTGGCGACTACTTTCCAGCAGAGCTTCCCGAAGCCTCCGCCAAGAAGGTCCCCAGGATCAACACAGAAAGTGCTGAGGAGCGGTCTGCTCCGGCAAGCCCTAGGGTTTATTCCGTTGAAGCAGACGTTCCCGACAAGCTGTGTCCCGACACACTTGCCGGGGAGCATCACGCTCCGGCAGGATCCCAGATTCTTGCCGTAGAAGCGGATGTTCCCGCAGCAGCATTAGTGCCTTTAGTCCTTGTCGTCGAGCCACAGGCTCCGGCATGGGCACAGCAGATCGTCCATTTCCTCCAAACAGGAGAACTTCCCGAGGAGCAAGAAGAAGCGGAGAAAGTAGCCCGGCAATCAAGTATGTACCAGTTTGTTGATGACATACTGTACAGAAAAAGATTCAACGGAGTGAAATTGAAGTGCATTTCTCGGGAAGAAGGACAAGAGCTGTTGGCGGAGATACATGGAGGCATATGTGGTCACCACATTGGCGCAAGAGCACTTGCCGGCAAGGCCTTCCGGCAAGGTTTCTTCTGGCCGACAGCCCTCCAGGATGCGACTGCACAAGTAACCAAGTGTGAAGCGTGCCAGTTCCACTCCAAACAGATTCATCAACCAGCTCAAGCTCTCCAAACAATCCCTTTATCCTAGCCATTTTCGGTCTGGGGGCTCGATATCCTCGGCCCCTTTCCCCGAGCTGTCGGGGGCTTCGAGTTCTTGTACGTAGCAATCGACAAGTTCACGAAGTGGCCGGAGGTGGAAGCAGTGAGGAAGGTGACAGCACAGTCAGCAGTCAAGTTCTTCAGGTCAATTGTTTGCCGTTTCGGAGTCCCCAACAGGATCATCACCGACAACGGCACACAATTCACGAGCCGCACCTTCATGCAGTACGTCCAAGATCTTGGCACCAAGATCTGCTTCGCTTCTGTTGCTCACCCGAGAAGCAACGGTCAAGCAGAGAGGGCAAACGCTGAAGTGCTGCGCGGGCTCAAGACCAGAACTTTCGACAGGCTGCACAAGTGCGGAAGAAATTGGATCGAGGAGCTGCCAGTGGTTCTTTGGTCGATCAGGACGACGCCAAATCGAGCCACTGGCCAGACACCTTTTGCTCTTGTCTACGGAGCAGAGGCAGTTCTCCCCGCGGAACTCGTATACGGATCGCCTCGAGTGCTCGCTTATGATGAGCTTGAGCAAGAGCAGCTGCGGCAAGATGACGCGCTGCTCCTCGAGGAAGATCATCTTCAGGCTGCTATACGAGCTGCTCGTTACCAGCAAGCTTTGCGCCGCTACCATTGCCGCAAAGTTAATGCCAGAAGCTTCGAGGAAGGCGACCTTGTTCTTCGGCGCGTTCAATCCGCCAAGAATTCCAACAAGTTGACGCCAAAGTGGGAAGGCCCTTATCGGGTAAAGCGAGTCACTAGGCCTGGCGCTGTCCGCCTTGAGACCGAAGATGGCATCCCAGTGAGCAACTCCTGGAACATAGAGCATCTTCGTATGTTTTACCCATAAGGCGTGGTTGCCGGAACCTGCTGTCCCGGCAACCACCTTTTGTACAAGCCTTGCCGCTGTTGCATGTAACCCTTTGTACAAAGCCGAGCGAAGATCCCGTGCATAAATAAAGATCGTATGTTCAGTACATGTTGTCAAAAAGTATGCCTTTTTCTTTCTTAGCATGTATACACTGACGCTTTGTGCAGAACTTGCTCCCGGTAAGCGATAACGAGCCTCAAGGCTCCATAACTTTATTTTCTCTTCTTTCTTTTGCACAAAAGAAGGTTCCTCCGCCCACAAGTTCACGGGGGGGAAGAGGAGAGGGTAAACATGTGGATCAGACGTTGTTCAAAGAAGCACAAGCCTTGCCGGGACACACACGACAGAAAAGCTAAGTTGCCAAAGTTTGAGCACCATCATTTTTAATTTTTAAGTTATATTCCTTGAACGACCGTACCTTGTATGGAAAACCTGTGCGCGGAGGAACCGACTCATGGCTAAGTTGCGCCCTTAATTTGTTTCGAGTCCGGTCAACAATACAAGTGAGCTGCAACTAGCCCCGACAAGGTTACTTGCCGGAGGCAACACCGCCGGCGGGCTGCTGATGTTCCGCACTCAGCAAGTGTGTTTGCGCCAGCAAGTTCCCAAAAAAAGCGTAGGGTAAAAACATACAAGGAATGGAATCAAGTAAAGGAAGTAACATAGTAGATAGTTCCCAGGATAAAGTTATATTACAATAAATAACTTGCCGCGCGCTGATGGGTTATTCCTATGACGTATCTAGCAGCGGCAAGGAAAGGGAGAAGAAGGGTGGCCTAATCCACGCGCTCGCCGTCGACCCTCCTGACATCATTGATCTTGTCCACAATGGGTGCGACAATGGCTTTGAGCTCTTCAAGATCGGCACCCGTCGGCAGCTTCTTGAGGACGCGGGAGAGGTCAAGGTTTGGGTTGCGGAAGAGTATCTTCACCAACACCTTCTCCAAGACCTTGGCGCAGATCGCGCGCGACTCGTTGGCCAGCTGCTTCAGGATCCTTTCCCGGAGCTGCTGGAGAGCCGTCACCACGCCCTTGAAGAAAAGCGTAAGCTTGGCGCTGGGCTGGAGGTTTTCCTAAGTGGAGTACCCGAAGCCTGCCAAGTCCAGCTCCGCCAGCTCCTCGTCAATGGATGCAGCGATGTTGACGAGGCCCTCCGTCCAGAGCTCCACCGTGGCCTTGAAGGTGTTCTGGGTCTCAGCGGCCCTCGTCAGCAGCTCTTCGTTGCCCTTGAGCTCCTTCTTCAAGTCATCCTCCCGCTTCTTGGCGGCGTCCAGTGTCTCCGTCAAGGTGGCCAGCTTTAGCGCCAGATCAGCGCTGGAGTCCTTGGCGGCGTTCAGCTCCTTGATCTTCTCGGCAAGTTGAGCTTGCAGATCGCCATGGGCAAGTGCATCCTTCTCGCGCTCGCGCTGGAGTGCGGCAAGCTCTTCGTTCTTCTTTCCCGTATCTGCCTCCAGCTGCGCCACTTTCTCCTCCAACTCCTTCTTGGCGGCCTCAGCGGCCGCAGCTGCGTCCTTTGCCTCCTTGAGCGCCTCGCCAAGTGACTGCTCTCGTGCCTCGAGCTCCTCCTCGTGGCTGTCCAGACTAGCCTTCTTCTGTGTCAGCTCACCTTCCCGCCTGGACATCTCCTCGGCGGCGAGCCTCTGCTGCTCCTCGGCTTCAGCCTTCTCCAGGATGAACGCCTCCTTTGCCTCGCCAAGTTGCGCCCTCTCCTCTGCAATGGATCGGAGGGCCTCCTGGTTGCGGTTCCGGAGCTCCTGCGCGTGTTTCTCTATGTCAACTCCCGCCTGCACGACAAGCGCCTCCCGGGACTCAAGCTTCGCTTGCCGGGCGCGGTAGAGTGACACCAACTTCCGGAGCAACTGCTCCTCCTCAGACTCGCCACTGCTGTTGCCGGGCGCGTCAACCACTGCCAGCCCAGCAGAGGCAAGTACTTCCCCGTCAAACTCCTCTCCTTCGACTGGCGCCCTGGAGCCCGACGCCCAGGGAAGCTTGATGTATACGCCCTCGCCGGCCTTCAAGTAAGCGCCCGGCCGGGGCTCCTCAGAGCCCGGTGCTGCGTCAGCTGCGGAGGGGTCGGCGGTCGGTGCAGCGCCTTGCGCTCCTGTGTCCTCCGGGTCGTCAGTGCGATCGCCGGATCCCTCGCCGGCTCCTGCGCCAGCAGCCTTGGCGGCTTCTTCGTCGGCGGGTTCATCAGCGCCGGCCTCTTCCTCGTCGGCGACAACATCCCCAGTGTTGCCGCGTGCGCCCTCCTCGCCGGTGGCCTCAGTTTCCATCGGGTCCCCAAGAGGGGGATCTGAGGACAGGAAGAGGAAGAAAAAGTCGAGCCAATATCCAAAAAGAAGATTAGAAGAACCCAAGGGAAGATTTCCGACAAGAAATGTTACCTGTGCTGGGCTCTGTGACCATGGGTTCCACCACTGGGGGCTCACTGGTTCCGCCCCTTGCCGGGGACCCCTCCCTTGCCGGGGAATGCTCCCTTGTCGGAGAATCGCCCCTTGGCGGCGTAGTTGAAGCCGACAACACCTCCGGGGCGGCCTCTGGTTGCTCCTGGTGGGCCTGTTCTGCTCCTACGCAAATAAATCGACAATCAAGATGTCAGCAAAAGAAGAAGCATCCGTGTGCGCCCCACAACAGGAAGTAAACCAAACACTTACGCTGGGGGCTGTGCAGGGGGCTGCTGCGAGGAGAAGGAACCAGATCCGTCAAGGTGGTCTCGGACGTGTCCTCTGCGGTCTCGGCAGGATCGTCCTCGATGTCAACCACGGGGACCTTGGCCCTCTTCGCCGCTCTCTCGACCAGAGTCCTGAAAAGGAACAAGATTCAGGGAGAGGCAAATCAGATGCAAGACAAGAGTCAACAAGGATCGAAGAAAATCAAGAACAGCGAAAAGAAAGTCTTACTCCTCCTCCTCCTCCTCTTCGTCATCATCGGAGGAGCTCAGCGCGGAGAGGTCGAAGTCCGGTACCCTCTCTGCGCGGTGTGGCGGAGGAGTAGGCTCCCTTCGACGTTTGCCGGGAGCTGCAGCGGGATCGGGCGTGACGGCCCGGGAAGACCCCGCCCCAGTTGACGGCACAGCCTGGGACCCTCCCGCGGCAACGGTACTTGCCGCGGTGGAGCGTGTCCCACGGCGCCTCGACTGCTGGCCTGCCTGTCCTCTTGCCGTATCTGCAACTCGACGAGGGCGCCTTCTTGGTTGAAATTGGGTTTGCGCTGGGGGCTCCGCCTGCGGCGCGCTGCTCGAAGACGGCTGGCCACTCGCGCCCTCGACGGGCTCGCTCGCTTCGGCCCCGGGCTCCCCCTCGACCTCTCTGGCAAGGTCCTCCCGGTCGGCAAGGCTTGCCGCTTCGGCCGCTTCTGCCTCCGCCAGCGTGAAGCCGAACTCGCCTGCGGCGGCGGCTGCTGCCGCCTCTTCGGCCCTGGTGGCGATGTAGCGCATCTCGTTCTCGGTGGTGGCGCGGGTGAGAAGTTTCTGCTCGTCGGAGTTGACTGCTACCTCCGTCAAGCCATCGAAGAATTGCTGCACGACGTCGTCAGCGGGCTCCATCCAAGTTGGGACTATCCCATGCGAATCGCACTCTGGCATCATTGCGCAGATGCGATCGCGCTGGGAGTTGTTGCACAATGGGATGACGCCCTGCGGCAGCCTGAACCACTCTGGATGGTCGGGGTCATGCTTGAACAGCTCCCTCAGCATCCCGTCAAGCTCCAGGACTGTGAGGTTGAAATTGAGGCCTGGGCGCAGCCTCATGATATCCGTCGGGCCGCCAAATTGCCAGGCGGGCCTCCCCCTCTTCTGCAGAGGGGCGATGCGACGGCGAAGGAAATCCGCGCCAACTGCCCCTGTCGTGAGCCCGGCATGCCTGAGCCGGAGGATTCGGGTGGTGGCAATCTTTAGCTTGGCGTCGTCCGGCTACAGAGCGCCCCAGTCGCCGCCGTGAACTACCCGAGCCTTGCGCAGGTTGGTGAAGGGCTGCGGATTGGCATCACAGATCCAACACCATTCCGCCCTCCACTCATCCCACTTGCTGCGGAGCTCGCCCGCCAGATACACCTCCATCATGCCGGTTCGTGAGACCCAGGCAACTCCGCCGGCCAACGGCTCTCCTTTCTCGGCTCGGGGGGTGAAATAGTGGCAAAAAAGAGCGACACTTGGGTGTATGCCAACAAAGTTCTCGCAGAGGTGTGCGAAAACCGCCATTGTCAGAATGGCATTGGGGGTGAAATCAAGAAGATGAAACCCGTAGGTGCTCATAATGTCGCAGAAGAAATCCGAAAAAGGTGGGCAGAGCCCGCAATAGAAGAACACTGGAAAGAAATAGTACCCTTTTGGGCACCGCTTCGATTTCGAAGCCTCAGCAGAAAGCACCGGCGTGCGCGGATGCGCCCGCGTCTGCGTCGACCAGAAGAGGTAGAACTCCCGCCGCAGCGCCTGCCGGGTGAGCTCGGGGGTGAAAAGCACTCGCTTCTTGCGCAGCGCCTCAAGCCGCAATGCCTCGGCCGACTTCTCGGCCTTGCTGGTCTTCGGAGCCATGGCGGAAGCGGCGGGGGAGCGCGGAGGTGTTGAGGGCAACGGCGGCGACGGGCGGCGGAGCGCTGCTCTCTTTCGGCTTGGGAAGCGGAGGGGAGCGGCGGAGCTTTCGGAGGAAGGAACTGCAAGTGGCGAAGGTGGGGGAACGGCCCTGTTTCCTCTGCTTATAAACAGGGGAGCCGAACGTTACGCATTTCCTGGAATTAAAAATTGCCCACGACCTCTCCCACGACGCCGCGATTGACGCGTGCCATTACGGGAGGGTGCGGTGGATTCGGAGCGGATCTGGTTTGGACCCAGACCGCGCGTGCCCGTGCCCTGTTTTGGGCCTGGCCCAACAACGCTCGGCACCATGTATGGCCCAGGCCCGGGGGCTCCTATCGGTGTACTAAAGTAGGGGTACTTTAGTACCCCGAACTTGTGCACGGGCAGTCGCAGCACCCCGCGGCAAGGCTTGCCGGACGCCCGCCAAGACCCTCCGTCACTCCCATTCACTGCCATTCAAGAACAAAGTATTAGTTGTGAAGTCAAGGCCCCGACAAGAGAAGCTTGCCGGGAAGGACAAGGCCCCGGCAAGAGAAGCTTGCCGGGAAGGACGAGACCCCGGCAAGAGGAGCTTGCCGGGAAGGACAACCAAAACACTTCAGAAGACCTGCCGCGGCGCACCGCGCGCCCCGGCAAGACCCGGCAAGCGGCAAGCTTGCGGGTGCGACAAGACAGATACCGCGGCAAGGCACTTGCTGCGGCGAAGCCACCACTTTGCCCCCACGCTCCAGCTCACTCGACGACGTGTCGCCACAGGATCGTTCCTGGTGCACGTGGCGTGTGGCTGTGCAGCCTAGCGGTGCGAGGTGGCGAGCGAAGGTGACTAGGAGGCCATCGTCGCGATCGGTGGCGCCCCTAACGGTCGTTTCCTGCACTGTTGGAGCGACCGGACGGGCATTAAATGCTCTTGTCCCCTGCCGTCAGAGTTAGGTAGGGGACACTGTTGACAGTAGTTGTACCAACCCGTGTTTTTACCTTTCTACCGCTCTTTCTACGCTGCCACCCGTTGGTGACCCCCTTTGGACTATAAAAGGGAGGCCCATGCGCACGTAGAAGGGGTTCAGCTCGTTTGGGTTCAGTCAGTTCGACTCACTCGAGACCACAGCATACCCACGCTTTCGAGCAAAGATCAAATACAAACACAAAGCAGCAGTAGGAGTTTTATCTCTCCGGAGAGCTCCGAATCTGGGTAAAAATCTCCCCCGCGCGCTCGGCCTCGATCTGCTCTTCATGCGCCCCTCGCTCCCTGCCGGACCAGAAAAGGGGCCCTGCCCCATAGGTGCCTTGCGCACGACCACTGGATTGGCTAACCACGTTGGATGGAGTACTCCTCGGACGAGGCCAGCTGCTTCCAACTTCTTGATCTCTTCTGCAATGAACTCTTGGCGTTCTACTGCTTGTTTCTTGACTCTCTGCTTGACGGGCCGCGCATGAGGACAGACGGCAAGGTGGTGCTCAATTACTTTCCTGGGAACGCTGGGGATGTCAGATGGTTGCCATGCAAACACATCGACCTTCGCCCGCAGGAAAGCAACGAGCGCGCTTTCCTATTTAGGATCAAGCGTTGCACTGATGGTGAAGGTACCACCAGTGCCGTCCTCCTTGGCGGCCACTTTCTTGGTCTTTGGTGAAGCTGTCTTCGCCTTCTTGCACTTACCGGTGGAGCTCGATGGTGCGTCCTCGACGGCAGTGCAGCACTCCGAAGAGGTGCGCTTGCCGGAGTGGGCATCAGAGCTACTCTTGCCGGACTTGGTGTTCTTCTTCTTCCCCCCGGGAGCTTCAGCGGCAAGTGGTTTGTGCTCTGCTGCAGCTGCTGCTTCTCGGTAGATCTTGTCGGTACAGATAAGTGCATCCTTCTTGTCGCCCTGGACAGAAATGACACTTATCGGACCGGGCATCTTGAGCACATTGTAGGCATAGTGAGAGGCTGACATGAACTTGGCAAGCGCTGGACGACCGAGTATCCCATTGTAGGGCAATGGGAAATCAGCAACGTCAAATGTGACTCTCTCTGTCCTGAAATTCAGCTTGCTGCCAAACGTCACTGGCAGTGTGATCTTCCCGTTGGGCTTGCTCCTTCCCGGATTGATTCCTTGAAAGGTACCGGTCTCTTCGAGATCGCTGTCGGGGATCTGGAGCTTCCTGAGCACTGCGGAGGAGATGAGATTCAGGCCGGCCCCACCGTCAACCAACATCTTTGTGACCTTGAGGTTGCGGATGGTTGGCGAAACCAACATCGGCAAGCACCCTACCGCAGTGATGCGATCAGGGTGATCCTCAGCGTCAAAGACGATGGGCGTGCTGGACCACTTCAGGGGCTTGCGCGATTCGACTAATGGTTCTGCTGCATTCACCTCCCGCACCCATTGTTTGAGTTGACGGTGCGAGGTGTGCAGAGAAGCACCGCCGTCAACGCACAAAACCTCCATCGCCTTCTGAAACTCTTGATCGTCGGTCTCATCCTCATCCATCTCATCATCCTCATCCTCTTCTTCGTCCTTGTCGCGGCCACGGGGAGGTCTATCTCCTTGCCACTGTTTGGCCTTGCCGCGGCGCCCTCCCTGGGCGGGAGGCTTCTTGCCGGATCCTCCGCCACCTTTCTGGGAATTCTCCTTGTCGCGGCGCTCGTATTCAGCTTTCTGTAGCTCCGCCATCTGCTCGACTTTCTTGCATGCTTGGAGGTCATGGCCCTTGGTGCGATGGATCTTGCAATACTGCTTGCCGGAGCCGTCCTGCTTGTCGGCGGCCACCACAGCTTCACCGGAGTCGTCAGCTTTGGCCTTGTCGGAGCCGCCTCCGGTTTCTCCTTGCCGGAGGGGCGTCCTCACTGTCAGATCCTTCTGCTCCTGCGTTCTCTCCGGGGAGTTTCCTCCCTTCTTCAGCACGGGCGCACTTGTCGGCCAGAGCATAGAGCTCGCTGACATCTCTGATCTTGCACATCGCCATCTCCTCCCTCATCCTGCGGTTACGCACGTTCTGATGGAACGGCTACCGCGGCGGGGTGGACGTCTGGGATGTTGCGCTGCACCTGGCTGAATCTCTGTATGTACTTGCGCAGGGGTTCTCCTTCCTTCTAGGCAAGCAAATGAAGATCGCTTTCCTGGCCATGAGGCTTGTGGCCGCCTGTGAAGGTGCCGACAAACTGATGGCACAGGTCCGCCCATGAAGAGATGGAGTTGTCCGGCAAGTGCATGAGCCAAGATCTGACGTTGGGCCTAAGCACCAGCGGGAAGTAGTTGGCGAGGATCTTCTCGTCGCGCCCCCCGGCAGCCTGCACCGCGATGGTGTAGACGCTGAGGAACTCCGACGGATGTATCCTGCCATCGTACTTCTCGGGTACGTCTGGCTTGAAGTTCTTGGTACTGGGCCACTGGACTTGCCGCAGCTCACAAGTGAACGCAGGGCAACCTACCGCGTACGGCAGGTCGCCTGGTTCCCCTGGCGCATGCATATCGACAGCGGGCCCAGCGCGCTGGTTAGACTGACGTCGCGCTTCCCTCCGATGCTCGATGCGAGTGCGAGCGTCTTCGTGTCGTCGTTCTTGGATAACTTGGCGTTGGTCGCGGCGAGTTCACGGGTCCGACGAGGCAGTGGAGTCGGCGTCGAGGTTGGCCCGACGAGTCGGCGATCTTGGCCTTCGGGGCGGGGAGTGCACGGTGGTGGCACCCCCAGCTGCTTTGTCGGCGTCGGCTCGCGCCTGGGCGTCTTGCCGGGGCTTCGACGCGCTCGGTTGCCGGGGCTTGTCGCCGTTGGTGAAGCCGATGAGGCTATAAATGGCCATCCTCCAGTCGTTAATCTTGTGTGGCGCCGGAGGGTAATCTAGAAGCAGCTGGGCTCGGGCCAGCGCTTCTTCTGGAGTCTTGGGTGGCGGTGGCGACGAGCGGCGCGAGGAGCGGGAAGTGCTCGGGCTCCCAACTGGATTGGAAGGAGCAGTACCCCGTCCGGGCGACCGCACCTCACTCGCGCCAGCATGCTGGCGTGCACGCTGGTATTGAACGTCCCGCGACCCACCAGCTTGGCCTTGCTGCAACGTGAGCATGGTGCTAGGAGCACCAGGGCGTTGTCGACCCTGCACCTCCTGGGAAGGGCGTGGCGTATATACAGTTGCCGAAGCTTGCGGGGCCTTGTCTTTGGACCTGGTGACGACGTGAGTCCCACCGTCAGCGCCCGCTCCTCCACTGGTGTCTACTCCACTGCCCGTTTGCTCCTGCGGCGGTGGTGGAATCGACGTGGACGGAGCGGCCACCTCCGAAGGCTTCTTCTTTGGTGGCATGTCGATGAAGATGTTGATGTAGCGCGCGCGGAGACCGGATCAGGTTCGCACGACCTCGACGCCCCCTACCTGGCGCGCCAAAGATGTCGTGGGGGAACGAGCACCTATGGGGCAGGGCCCCTTTTCTGGTCCGGCAGGGAGCGAGGGGCGCACGAAGAGCAGATCGAGGCCGAGCGCGCGGGGGAGATTTTTACCCAGCTTCGGAGCTCTCCGGAGAGATAAAACTCCTACTGCTGCTTTGTGTTTGTATTTGATCTTTGCTCGAAAGCGTGGGTATGCTGTGGTCTCGAGTGAGTCGAACTGACTGAACCCAAACGAGCCGAACCCCTTCTACGTGCGCATGGGCCTCCCTTTTATAGTCCAAAGGGGGTCACCGACAGGTGGCAGCGTAGAAAGAGGGGTAGAAAGGTAAAAACACGGGTTGGTACAACTACTGTCAACAGTGTCCCCTACCTAACTCTGACGGCAGGGGACAAGAGCATTTAATGCCCGTCCGGTCGCTCCAACAGTGCAGGAAACGACCGTTAGGGGCGCCACCGATCGCCACGATGGCCTCCTAGTCACCTTCGCTCGCCACCTCACACCGCTAGGCTGCACAGCCACACGCCATGTGCACCAGGAATGATCCTGTGGCAACACGTCGTCGGGTGAGCTGGAGCGTGGGGGCAAAGTGGTGGCTTCGCCGCGGCAAGTGCCTTGCCGCGGTATCTGTCTTGTCGCACCCGCAAGCTTGCCGCTTGCCGGGTCTTGCCGGGGCGCGCGGTGCGCCGCGGCAGGTCTTCTGAAGTGTTTTGGTTGTCCTTCTCGGCAAGCTCCTCTTGCCGGGGTCTCGTCCTTCCCGGCAAGCTTCTCTTGCCGGGGCCTTGTCCTTCCCGGCAAGCTTCTAGCTTGCCGGGGCCTTGTCCTTCCCGGCAAGCTTCTCTTGCCGGGGCCTTGACTTCAAAACTAATACTTTGTTCTTGAATGGCAGTGAATGGGAGTGACGGAGGGTCTTGGCGGGCGTCCGGCAAGCCTTGCCGCGGGGTGCTGCGACTGCCCGTGCACAAGTTCGGGGTACTAAAGTACCCCTACTTTAGTACACCGACACCGTCGCTTTCCTACCAATTTGTGTGCGGTCGTGGGCGGCGAGGAACTCGGCGCGGCGGGATGACATCACTTCCTTACCGGTTAGTGTGCGACGCGGTGGCATGAACGACGCTTGGTGAGAGCTCTGGGTGGAGTGGTCGCACAACCATATAGTGCATTGGTTTGTCAAGAGCTCAAGGACAGAAGACGAAGGAAATTTGGATTCCCCTTCAATCCTTGTCATTTATTACCGAGTAAAATGCATTGGCGGTCATCGAACTTGTGTTGATAGCTCACTTTGATCATTATATTATATGTGATGCACGCATTAGCGCACACCGTCCATAGAGACAAGTAGCATGTACGCATGCAGACACTCACGCTCACGCTGTCAAACCATGCTAATGCATGCACGTCGCCCTCTCAATAAAAGTCCTACTCATGGCGCAACGCAAACGGCGAGGCCGTCACCCTCGCGCCCCGGCGGTGCCTGACATTACTGTTTAGACGTTTGATGGAGGCCTCCACGAACGCCAAGCATGTATTCACCTGGCTCAACACCAACAGTCATACTCAGGACTCGGCGCCTTGCTCATGTATACCGTCCATCACAACGACAATATATAAAACAGCCTAGCTAGAGAGGGTACTATGGTACGGAGTATGTACTATCATGAGCGACTAATCATAGTGCCACTGCACACGAGTCTGTGTCTGATCGGTTAGTCCATTATTCGTAAGTTATGCATGGTTGTGTGGTGTCTAATGGTGGTCGTCAAAGGCTAGCTGGCGACAAGACCGGTTGCATGGACGCCTGGTTGTCAATACGTGCCGCATACATTTCAAAGGCTCGTCATCCATGAGTTCACATTTTACCACCAGGCCAGCGTCTGACCGCCCTGGCCTACCGAAACCCCTTCCATTGCTAGTGCGCGCTTCCCGCCTAAAATGTTCACCGTCTCTCCAGAATGTCAATGCCGCATTCATCAGACTTAACTGCAGGTGCAGTTGGTGTGTCACTGACATGCGGGCCAGATGCCCGTTGGGCCCACATGTCAGTGACCCAACGCACCTGCAGTTAAGTCACTGAAGCAGCGTCCGCATTCACACCCGACGAACCTACTCCGGCGCCAGCCGTCCATCCGTCTGCCGTGGCTCATTGCCATTCGCCCGGTATACTAACTTGAGCCCCAGCTCCCAGCCATAGCCAAAGACCCACACTCATTATCCTCCGGTCCCTTCCTTCTGTCGGCACCACTCCAACCATGGCCTCCTGGCGCTCCAAAGCTCTCTTGGACGTACTGTCATAGGAGCAAACGAAGGACATCAGCGGCTCCGCTCCGGGCGCGCTCCAATGCTCTCTTGGACGTACTGTTGCAGGAGCAGACGAAGGAGATCGCCAGCTCCCCCCCGGCTGCCCTCCACCGCCACTACCACGAAGTCGGCGCGCGTGCACGGGCGGAGCCAGCAGCGAGGAAGAGTAGTACACGGTAGGTCGCCGCCGCTCTGGTCCTAGGAAGGCCACCGCTCCTCCACTCAGTTGACGCCAAGCTTGGTGGGATAAACATCAGCGGCCGATTAGCCGCTTGACGGTGATGTGGAGGCAGAAATCTTTAGAACCTTGTGCTCCGGAGGATGAGGTTATCAAGGCGGATGATGAGGAGGCAAAGGCAATGGCCAGCTTTCTCGGGTTCATGGCCGGACATGATGGTTGGGCGCTGTCGGTGTCAAAACCGACGGATCTCGGGTAGGGGGTCCCAAACTGTGCGTCTAAAGTCGATGGTAACGGGAGACAGGGGACACAATGTTTACCCAGGTTCGGACCTTCTCTATGGAGGTAGTACCCTACTTCCTGCTTGATTGATCTTGATGAATATGAGTATTACAAGAGTTGATCTACCATGAGATCGTAATGGCTAAAACCCTAAAAGTCTAGCATGTATGATTATCTTTTTCCCTATAGACTAAACCCTCCAATTTATATAGACAACAGAGGGGACTAGGGTTGTACAAAGTCGGTTACAGAGAAAGGAATCTTCATATGTGGCCGCTAAGCTTGCCTTCCATGCCAAGGAGAGTCCTATCCGGACACAGGAGAAAGTCTTCGATCTTGTATCTTCACAGCCCATTAGTCTGGGCCATGTCCAACAGGCCGGACGCCCGAGGACCCCTTAGTCCAGGACTCCCTCAGTAGCCCCTAAACCAGTCTTCAATGACGAGGTGTCCGGCGCGTAGATTGTCTTCGGCATTGCAAGGCAGGTTCACCTTCCCGAATACTCCAAGGTAGTCTTCGGACAAATGTGTCTGGATCTGTACCACAAACATCACAAGAGAATATAGTACTTCACGAGTCCAATCTGTCAACGTCTTTTCGTAACATGACATCACGCTCGCCCGGTCATTATTTTGAACCGTTTCCGTCCTGCCGTTCCACGTTTCGAGGCGAGGTTTTTATTGGCACGTCCTGTCGAAGCAGAGATGGTGTTCCCTTATTGCGGGATTTTTATTAATGCGAGCGCGGGTAACCCAACCGTTCCATTGGAAAGATCCCCTGGGAATAGGCAGGTTTTCAGGCTTAGGAGGGGGCATTCGATACCCGTTGCCTTTATAAAGGACCCAAGGGCCGTCTTTATTTACGCCAAACCTCTCTTCAGCCTTCCCACCCTCGAGTTCTACGTCCAACGTTTTACTCCATTGCTACAAGCTTCCCAGCCATGTCCGGGCTCAGCTCTCAGGGCCGATGGGTGGCTTCCTCTATTATAGAGGAGGATATTGTGAAGCTTCGGGCGGCCAGATATCTGACCGCGGAGATCCTCCACAGGCTTCCTGCTCAAGGACAGGTTGTTTCGACTCCCAGATCCGGCGAGAGGGTCGTATTCATCTCTCACTTCCTCCGAGGGCTAGGGTTCACTCTTCGCCCCTTTGTCCGGGGGATCATGTTTTATTACGGACTAGATTTCCATGATCTAGCCCCAGATTCTTTCCTCCATGTCTCGGCGTTCATCATCACGTGTGAGGCTTTCCTCCGAATTCCCCCACACTTTGGCTTATGGCTCAAGACCTTTAGCGTGGGGCCAAAGGTGGTTGACGGGAAACAAGCGGAGTGCGGTGGCGCTGCTGTGAGCAAGCTTACCAATATTCCCTGGCCAAAAGGCTCTTTCGCCGAAGCGTCCAACCACTGGCAGCGGGAGTGGTTCTACCTCACCGAATCCCGCGGTACCAAGTGGGCGGCTATACCGGTGTTTCGTTCTGGCGCTCCGTTGCATTTGCATCATGGATCAATACGGGGCTGGACTGGGGATCAGTTGACGAAGTGCAGACTCTACAGAGCCGCATCCGAACCCTCCTTGAGAAGGACATCGACCTTGTCAACGTGATTCAAGTAATGCTGGTCTACCGAGTCCTGCCATGCCAGCGTAGGCCTCTTCGCATGTGGGAGTTTAATCCGGAAGGACCATGGACCCTCCAACACTTCTTCGGCACTACGCAAAGGGATGTGGAAGTTGTTTTTCGGGAAACGGAAACAGTGGCCGGACACCACCCAGGACATCGGCCTCGACTTCAACCATCTGGATACCTCGATAAGCGCTCAATCCCCGAATACTTTGTAGTTAAGCGTGTCGTAATATGTTACTGAGCAAACTATCTTCTTCCAGGGCTGGGTAAAGAAAGCGGAGCGAATTTGGTGTCTGGCTCCCCTCCCCGAGGACTCCGTAGATCCCGTACTAACAAGGATGCTGGCCCTGGCACCGTACCAGATGCCTGTGGAGGAGGACAAGGCGGAAAGTGGGAGGACCAAGGGCAGTCTTCATCCCGAAGGTATACCGAACATTGTGCCCGGGGGAATCAAAATTCCCTCATCCGAAGACAAAAGTGAAGGAGGAGTTGACGTCTCTTCGCCCCATGGTAAGAAAAGGGTTATCTTCGAAGATTGGGCGAAAGAGGCTCCTAAGCGAGGCAAGGTGCCCCAGTCGGGCGGTTCGGGCTTGGAGGGTGGCGTTTTCGCATAGTCCCATGATGAGGGCAAGCCTCCAGTCGAATCGTGAGTGGACCAAGATGTTTTCTTTAAACATATCCCGTTCCTTTCCTGTTACCAGGATAACTTCTAAAATATATGCTTTCACAGCTCGGCAAATAGTCTTCTTCACCAATCCTCTTCTTCGGGAGATCTTCTCCCAGAGATGATGGAAAGCGAGACACCTCCATCGGTCTCCTCGCCTAATAAGGCCGACGACCTTGAGGTGTCGTCCAGAAGGACCTCTCCTGATCAACAAGTGGTGCGAGGGGTGATGAAGACACCGCCCAAAGGTGATACTTTGGTAGCTGTAACACCCCAAAAATTTAACCATGTTTTGTTTATTAAAATTTTGCCAGGAAATTAGAATTTTATTTTCTGGGTTTATCTTTTGATTTCAGAACCTCTTTTTTTCTTTGATATTGTGGAGTTTTAAACCCCAAGTGAAAACTTTCCAAAGTTTTTATTGGACTTGTATACTCTCTCAATAAAATATTTCTTTTATCAGTGGGATTATTTATATAATTATTTTTCCCTGAGCTTTATTTCTCAAAAATGGTTTTTCATAAGTTTTAGGGTCCCATTTGCACTACAACCCTTTGATAAATTGATTTAAAAATCCCACCAAAATTTGGGGATGACATGTGACGTCCCTAATTCACTTTTGTGCAAAAATATTCCTTAGTCATTTGGAGATTTTGAGTTTTACCACAAGTTTTTAAATCTGGTCCAGTTGCACTTTTGCACTACAACCTATTTAAATATTTCTTTAAAACTTCCACCAAAATTAGAGGATGTTAGTAGGAGTATATTATTTATCTTTGTGCAAAAATCCACTGGTGTTATTTGAAAATTTTGAGCAAACCATCCTCTTTTGCCATCTGGACCAGTTTGGCTTTTTCTACAGCAACTCTAATTTTTGTTGCTCTAATGCCCATGATCTTTTTCCTGCTTATTAACCACCCCGCAAAACCCTTAAGTCCAGGAGAGTGGACCCATTGGAGTATTTTTGGTCCATGGAATGATAGCCTTTAGTTTCTGTCCAGAACTGGTTTTCTCAAAAACTTGCACTAACAAGTTTCTGTTTTTGCCAAACTAACATTGCCACCCTCTCTATCATCTAAAGAGACTATGATCTGGAGAGTTTGGCCACTCCAAGAAATGCCTAGATGCCCTTGGCATTTTGTCAAACACCTTATGTGCATGGTCAGTTTTGACATAGTTTCTGGTTTGTACATTGGACCTGCTTGCTTTGCCTAACCAGCATGTCTAACGGCTCCACCATAGTCTATAGCCCCAACCTGATAAGCTCATGTGATTTGGAGCCCTCTGGCGTGCCGTGGCATTTTGCCGAACACGCGGTGTGCATGCTCTGGGCGCGCCCAGAGCGCACATTTTGCACGCGCGCGCACTGAGCTGCCGCGTCTCACTGCCGCCTCCCCGCGCCCGTCCTGGCCCTTTCCCGCTCGCAGCCAACACACACGCCCCCTCCGTCGCCACAGAGCCGCCCCTGGAGCTCCACAGCGCCGCCGTCAGGTCGGTCGTGGCCACTAGCGGCCGGCCACAGCAGCCCCAGCCATGGACAGCGCCGCCCGAGCGACACGCGCGCGCCAGCTGCCCCTGGAACAGCTCAATCTCATCCGCAAGCCCGTCCGCTAGCTCGTGTCGCCGCCACGTCGCCCTGCTGCAACAGAACAGCGGTTCGCCGTCGAGCTTATCCACAGCCACCGCGGAACCGACCCCGGCCGCCTATAAAAGGGACCTCGAGCTCGACCAGGTGCCCAGGCGACCTCGTGCCAACCCCCTAGGGCGCCCACAGCCAGCAGTCGGCGGCAGGAAGCCTTCTTCCCCATCTTCGGCAGGTTCGGCCGCCGCCACTCTCCGGTCACGTTCGTCGCGAGCAGGCCCTCCCCCGTCCCTCCAGCACCACCACTTGACTCCTCTTCACCGTGCGGAGCTGCCCAGCCTCTCAAACGCCATCGGAAACCACCGTAGCCCAAAGCCCCAATTCACCCGAAGCGGCCGTCCGCCGCGGAGCTCGGCGCCGGAGACTCCCTCCACCCCCGCCAACCTAACGACCACCGGGAGGACTGCCCTGGACTGGCGGATCCATCCCTGCCCTCAGAACCCCTCGGGGAGCCACCGTTCACCGGCGTTGATCGCCGGAGCCCCGCCTCTGTTCGGCCAGAGGAGGAAGGAGGCGGGAGCGGCCGGTCAAACCTGACCAGTGGGCCCCCTGGACCCACTGTCAGCAACCCTGAGTCGGTCCACGCTGGCTAAGTGGAAACGTAAAGCGCAGAGTATGCTTTCTCCCCCGAACAATTTTTGTTTTTTCGGTTTCTTTTATTTATTTTTTATTTTTTTAACAGAATTTGACTAAACTTTGACTGGCTATAACTTTTTAAATATAACTTCAAATGAGTTGATTCTTTTTCCTACCTCTCTCAAATTTTGTCTAGTTTATTTTCATATTTATTTGAAAAAAATTCAGACAACTTTTATGTACTTTTTTGAAACTATGGATTAATTTGAATATTTTCAAAAATAGGATTTTGGAGAAGAAGACATCTTTCAAAAATGCACCCCCACTTGCATACTCTTGAAGGCAAGAATTCTAAACTCTGGCATAATATTTTTGGTGTGTCGTTTGAATGCGGTTACACACTCCTTGTCTCAGAGTTTTCGTTATTTTATGTGATG
The DNA here is from genome assembly GCF_002162155.2 of Triticum dicoccoides. NCBI lineage: Eukaryota > Viridiplantae > Streptophyta > Magnoliopsida > Poales > Poaceae > Triticum > Triticum dicoccoides. The sequence goes on from NC_041389.1 coordinate 294,165,283, forward strand.
ATATGAACATACTCATAAGTGCATATTGATGATTCCGTGCTACTGAAATTTGATACGTTGTGATAGTAATCACCCTCGTATGCTTTTCATGCATACCGGAAGGAAGCCGGAAAGTATCTATCTTGGGTAGGCATGAGCTTGTCCCTAGTTCCTCGTCGAGACGAGTGTGTCCGGTATGGCATGATGGGGTATGAAGAGTGGTGATTCTGTCTGTTGGATGAAATATATTTGTTATGCTAATCATGCACGGAATACTTAAACCTCCTGAGTTGACCATAGATCGAGTCTTGTTCCAGTAACTCCCATACTTGTTTCATACCACCACTTGTCCCTGCAGCAGGTAGGGTACGGTTCAGTAAGTTGTTAACCCCTTTCTAGCACACATCGTACAGAGAGGCCATGGTGGAAGATACCGACTGCAGCTGGTAGGCAGGCCACCTGGTCCGGGGCATGGGTGTTTCCAGTTGGGACCGAGAGGGGGCACCCCTTAGTAGCGCGCAGTATTAATTTGATCCCATGCTAATCGAGGTTGTAGCCTCCCCACTTAGAGTTTTGCTTGACAGGTGTCATGGGTGATTCCAGACACCGGTAAGTTAAGCGGGTGTGTGCGGGTCAGGTGTGTTTTCAATGAAAAGACCGTAGACGGAATTAGTCCCGATGGACTAAAGGAATCCGTTACTCGTGGGTAAAGAGTACACCCTCTGTAGAGATTAAATCTATTCGAATAGCCGTGTCCATGGTTAAGGATGGGATGTGTCAAGTGTCGGTCTTAGTGTCGGTCTTCGGAGGAGAAACTGCTAAACCAGAACATGGATCATGACTTGTGACTTATAATGATTATGATTATTATTATTATGGACTAACCCTTTGTATTATTTGAATTATTGAGTATCCCTGGGACGGTTCTACCTCCTGGATATTCACTGTGGTTGTTTTCTTATAAGCCCTTTATGCGGTGTCGCTGAGACGCCCGACTGTGGCCTGCTTGTTAATTATTTACTTTATAAGCCCTTTATGTGGTGTCGCACAGACGCCCGACTATGGCATGTTCATTACTCGTCTCGCTTATAAGCACTTTATGTGGTGTTGCTCAGACGCCCGACTATGGCATGCTGTTATTTATTTACTTCATAAGCCCTTTATGTGGTGTCGCTCAGACGCCCGACTGAGGCATGCTCGTTATTTACTATCCTTTCGAGGCGTCGCTTCAGACACTCGGTCCGTGCATTTTATTACTACTCTGTTATTGCATATTCATGTTCTATATAAATAACCTGCTTGCATGCATCAGGGATTTTATTTTATGACTGACGTTGTGATCATAGAATATTTCAAAGCATGATTATCATTTGTTATATTATACCCGTGTTTATAATGTTTGCGACTAAATTCAAAGTACTCACTGGCTTGTCCTTGGCTATTGTCTTGGCCAGATTTCTTGCTTAGAGAGGAGCGTTGCGATGACAACCCCGGAACCTAAGCAACAGTGACAACAGCCTCGCGAAGATAGGAGTTATCCAGGTCAGCTGTTCCTGTGGGAAATGGAGCCCCATAGACGCTGAGAGACCACAAACTGCTTCCGCCATCAGCCATTAGAAACCAATTGTTGTACTCATAGGCCAGAATGGTCATGTACTACATATTACGTATTTTGCTTGGAATTTCTGTATCAAGTTGGTGCCTCATCAGCTAACAGTAATCCTGGGGCTGGTGAGCACAAGGGCCATTTCCTGGGGAATGTTATCCCGAAAATCCGGTCCTGACAGTAGCCCAGGATCCAGGGCCAACAATAAAGCCTCTGGACTATCCGATTTACAGCCGGAGACGACTCTGGGAACAGATGAGTGGATCCCTTCGAAGGGAGGCCGTAGTCCTGCAGCAGCTTCCGGAGGTCCAGAAGCATCGGATATATTGACGAGCATGCTATGACAGACGTCCGTCTCATAAGAACATCATACCTTGATGGGTATGGTGGTTGAAAGGGTTATGTCCGCGAAAAGAGGATTGAACGAAGCCTGCGCGAGCTTGTTAAGAGGCTTCGAGGATTGTACTGAAAAAATAATTGAGTGTGTCTTATTCACGAATTGCATTTGTGTATAGGTAGTAGCCTAGACTCTGATTGGCTTCCCAAAGGGGGGCGATCAAAGGATCAATAAGATATGCCTAGGAAATAATGATTAATTGGAACACAGGCTGTTACCCCCCTGGTGACTACCCGGACTACGGAGGTTGCAGAGCTGCAGCAGAAGCTTGATGTGGCAGATGAAGACATTACGCTTATCAACAGGCGACTAGACGAAGTGCAAGGTATGTCTCGAGGTTTGTCATTACATGCACGTGCCTGTAATTGATCATGACGCTAAGAATTTTATATTGAAATATGCATGACTCCAGATGGTGCCGCCACGGTCGAGATCCTTTGGGCTGAGCTGGCCCGGGCCAAGGAGCAGGCCCGAATTAGTAATGCGGCTGCCGAAAAGGCATCTGCCGAGCTAAAGGCCGAACAGGCTGCTCGGCGCCAATGCGAGGAGAGAATATCCACGATGGCGCGTGAGCTAAAGGATGCCGCTAGCCGCTATGAAATCCTTGAGAAGGATAATAAAGCAAAAACGGCTGATCTTGACAACACTACAAAAAAACACTTCCGTGACATTTTGGGCCGAACGAAAAAAAATTCTGTCATACTTATGACACTTCTATGACGATAATTGTGACAAAACCCGGTATCATCATAGATGTGGTGGGCTCCTACTTCTATGACAAAAAATCATGACAAAAAAATGGGCTTTTCGTCCTGGGCGGGCCGGAGACGCAACTGCATGACATTCTTTGGGCCGTCCATGACGGAAAAAACCGTGGTAGAAGCGAGGGCGAGGAAAGTTTTGGCGAGTTCCCGGTTACGGTGGGAGGTCGGGGGCCGAGTGATGTGCGTTTCTCTCGTACATGTATGTGCGTGTGTGCAAGGCGTTGGCTCTAACTGAACCCAAGCGAGGCGTTGGGTTCTAACTGAACTCGAGCGATTGCACTGCAGGCTACGCATTACTGAACCCGAGCGATCGATCGATGGCTTTTAACTGAACCCGATCGACCGATTCCTTCGCTACTGCTGCTAACTGAAGTCGATCGATTGGATGAACAGTGAGCGTTGAGGGAGGGTTGGATGAACAGTCAGCGGTGGGGGTGGATGAACAGGACCCCGTGGCGTTGCCTCTGGATGAACAGGATGACCCCATGGAGGGCTGGATGAACAGTAGACGGTGGAGGGGTGCCCGTGGAGGGGTGGTTGAATAGTAGCCGGTGGAGTAGCACACGGTGGAGGCTGGATGAACAAGAGCCCGTGGAGTCTGGAGGAGGTCGACGGTAGCCCGTGGAGGCTGGAGGAGGTCGATGGTGGAGATGAACAGTATCTCGTGGAGTCCCGTTTTGCGGTACGCCACAACCCTCCCAATGAACAGGACCCCCGTTTCGATCGTAGCGCTCCAACACAAGTCCGTTTCATCCGTTTTGCGGTACGCCACACCCCTCCCGATCAATAGGACCCCCGTTTCGACCGTAGGAGGTCCGTTTCCTCTGTTTTGCGGTACGCCAGACCCCTCCCAATGAACAGGATCCCGTTTCGAACGTGGCCGGTCGAACACAAGGCCGTTTCCTCCATTCTACGGTACGCTAGGCCTCGTTTCCATCACATGTTCCGTCCAAGCCGGTTGGCTCGCACGCGTTATGTTGCCTCCCGATGAACACGACGCATTCCGTTGCCTCCCCATGAACACGACACATTCCGTTGCCTCCCCATGAACACGACGACGACGCGGTTTCTCCGTTCCGACCCAGCCATGTACACTAGCCCTGGCTATACGTATGCGCGAGTAGGCATTCGAGACCCCGCCCGTATGTGCACATACGTGGCCATATTTTCTTTCTTGCACACTGGCTGCAGTACGTACATGTACATGCTACGTGCGCGCCTCTACTACGACACGTGCGCGCCTCTACATCCACCAGTATGTATGTACACGTTCGCGACCAGAATGACAACGCTACGTACGCTTCGACCAGGTGGGTCCCGACTGTCAGGCACTTCCTTGCGTGTGAAAATGTAGCTGGTGGGTCCCAGCAGTCAGGGGGGCGAATCATTTTTTTGCCTGGACGCACTTCCTTGCGTGCGAAGATGTAGATGGTGGGTCCCAGCAGTCAGGGGGGCGAATCGTTTTTTTGCCCAGACGCACTTCCTTGCGTGTGAACATGTAGCTGGTGGGTCCCAGCAGTCAGGGGGAAACATTTTTTCACGAAATACAGTGGCCCATCCGGTGGGTCCCAGCTGTCAGGTGGAGGAATCATTATTTTTCCGCGTAATAAGGAGGCACTTCCTTGTTGCGGCCGTGGACCCAGCTGTTAGCCTCTCCACGTACAACCACGCCCGATGGAAGTCGTTCCTTGACCACGTTGACCACGCCGCGCCGAGGGCACCAGGGCGGTGGACGACGGCGAGGCCTAGGAAGGGGATGACATGGAGCCGAGGAAGACGCGGCAGTGGAAGCCCGCGCGGAGAGGAGTACGAGGGTTCACTGGTTCGGCTGCGCTGTGAGGCTGCCGTCGCCACAGGGCCTGGCCAGCGGTGGGAATAGTAGGGGGCGGTGAGGCCTCCGCGGCAGCACAGCCGGCCACGGGAGGCAGGAGCATGCGGCACGACCGGCGCTGCTTTGGGCGGCTGGAGCAAGAAGACCAGAGGTTGAAGAAGCACTACGGCCGTTGGATGGACATCGTACGGTCAATGAAGCTAGAATCGTTTATATTGACTAAGTTGACAAAGCCCTTGGTACGTGCCAACTTAGTAGGCCCACAAGTCAGCCTCTGAAACGGTGCGCCCCAGATGTCAGTGGGAGGAATCATTTTTTGGGCGGCCGAAGCTAAGAATATCCGAGATTGAAGAAGAAGCACGACATCCGTTGGATAGACATCCAACGGCCACTGCTACTAGAACCATGTGTTGACTATAATAAGTTGACAAAGCCTTGCGTACGCGTCAACTTAATTTTTTTAGGGGACGCGTCAACTTAGTAGGCCCACAAGTGTGTGGCAGAGAACTTATAGCCCATTTGCGATTTGTAAGAATGTACAGCCCATTTTTGAATTCTAATGGAATTTACTACAGCCCATTTACAGTTTGTTAAAAGCACAGCACATTTTCTAGATGGGACAACGATTAATAATTTCAACCAACCGTAGAAGACAGAATTCAATAAAATTTCCACATTTTGATGGGATCCGAAATATTTTTATCCCGAAATTTCTAGTCAGATTAAATATAAATTTGTATTACGTAAAAATCCAACAAAACATTGCGTGCGCGACAATGAAAATTTAAGATTTTCAAAATCCATAAATAATATTTTATAAACTAATTTCGTGTTTGGTGCATTTTTTAAAGTTACTGCCTAGTTTTTATAATTACATCCCATTTATTATTTTTTAAAGCCCATTTTCCTGTTAAGCCTAATGCATCCCTCCTAGGAAAGATTTGCAGCCCAGCGGGGCGGAGAATAACAAGTTGACCTTGCCTGGGTATTCGTCAAAAAATGTATAGCTGGGCTAGCCATTTTCATCTTGAAAAAAAATATCTAGGCTGGATATCTGGCCTGGGCTAGACGGGCCACAGCCCGCCCAGTTGATACCCTGCTCTCCTCTGAACAACAACGAAATCATTGCCAAGAAAAACTCTGTAGTGCTCACGCCTCAAAAACACAAATACTGCTCGAGCTACTTGGTCCCACCTGTCAGCTGCACCTTGTGCAATTCTCACTACATAGGTTGATAATGGTGTGGGACCGTGATGTGAGGAAACTAGGAGGAAGCAAAAAAATATAGGTGTACATAATAAGGAGGCACTTGCGTATGTACGGCTATGGCCCTAGTGGGTCCCTAGTGTCATCTAGTAAAAATAAAGTCATCTCCTGAATCCTCATGTTCGTTGACGATGTTAACAATGCTTGGTGCCACGGCGAGCGCAACAACACGAAGGACGACGGAGCCCTACGGATGGTCTGATACAGCGCCAGCTGCTCATTTAGGAAGCCAGGATCATCGGACACCTATGAGCACCTTCGAGAAACTGAGACGGCACGAAACGGTAAGACCGCGCTTGGGAGCTCTGGTTTATTTCAAACCTGTATTAACATACAAGTGTAATTTACTCGTCATCGGAAACAACGCGTAAAATACAGGCGTAATGAAATCGAGGGCCTGAGGTCTGTAAATAAAACCAGTGGGTTACGCGTGTAATTTGAGAGACCAGTGTATATTTTACGAGCACTGCTATATGGACGACATTACCAGACGATACATGCATGACATGCGTATCATGCCATCCATGGTCAAGGCTGAAACAACAGCTAACGGCTGGATTAGCAATCGTCCGAGTGTCGTTCAGCATTTTTATCGTGTGTGAAGTACTTTCGATATTTTACTAGTCGAAATCGACCAACCAAGTGCTTCGCCCGAGACCATCTGCTTTTATTTACAAGCGTCAGTTTTACAAGCGGTTTTGGTTGGAAAACGACGATCCAATCATGGCCTAATAGCATGAGTTGGTCGAAAGATCATATGGTTTCACGTCTAACCTACCCGACTTGTCGTATAGGCTATGAATGAAACATAAGACGATGAACTTCTTAAACACGGAAACAACAGAAGAGGATGATCTTCTTAACAAGCAAATCACTGGCATTAGATCGACATGCAAAATAATACGAAGCATTATTCTCAGGAGGCACGGTGAACAGCTCATGATGCCGCATGCCACAACATTCCAAGCTCAACTTTGCAATCAAACACAAGGCCTGGCATTACATAGACAATATTCAGAACAAACTCTTAACACAGGAATATCTCAGCAGAGTAACTATTTACTTCTAAACTGAACACAGGAATAGGAAAAAACTATTGACGCTGCTCATAGCAAGGGCGTCCCACTCAAAAATATCAAATGCATATCTTCTGGCTAACATGAATGAGCAAATTTTGACAAGGTTTTCCAGTTCCAATATATTAAACTAACACTTCTTGCTAACATCAATGATTAAACTTTGAAAAGATTTTCCCATTCAAAATAGGTAATGCCTATGATCGTGGAGTCCTGCCGTAGCTTCTTACTTGTTTGGGCACTTTTTGCCCAGTGCACTCCACGTGTTGTAGAATTGCCACTCTGCAGACTAGTCATGTCAACAGCGTCTAATAATACTCTGTAAAGCTTCTCGGTCATTCCTTCTGTAATGTAGCACAAACAGTGACTACTGAGAAATAACGGTTGATGACTTGTACTCCCAGAAGAAAAGCATCTACTGATTTACCTTATCTTAATGGGAAACAAAGCAGGAGAGTAGCAATTGTCCATCAGTGTGATTCATTCATATTGACTGAGACATTATCTTAACAATGCCTTGTTTCAACATGTATAAAGAATGAAAGCAGAAAAGTACCATTCCTAAAACAATGCAACTGATTCATTTTAATAGAGAAATTATCTTAACAATACTTTGATTAAACATGTAAAAAGAACTACAAAGCAGGATAGTACCATTCCTAACAAGTGTTGCAGTTTTGAACTAAGATTCAGTAGTTAATTAATTATGAGAGTCGCGTTGCTTAATTTTACCAGCGGCATTAGATTAACGAAAAGCATAAACAGTTCCAGGGGAGAGTGGGCGCAACAACAATATGTGCTTCCATCTACTTATAAAGGGGGTGATTCAGAGTTTGTTGTAACAATGCAACAAGCATCATGTCTGGGTTGGTCCCATTTTTGTTCACTACTTAATGGGGAAAGATAGCAATACAATAGCTTCAATTCAACATTTATTTAAAATAGTACCAATACAAGTAGCACAACATCTCAAAGCGCACTGCACAGTCATGTGGATGAAGGCCTGTACTGACCTTTCATGAGAACACCAGGATAAAATATGAATCTGCCAACACGAATAGGAAATCCAATCTCGTTTTGTGCAGTTGCACTGAAATCAAGCAAAGTGTTTCGCGTAGCGAAGCAAAATGTCGCAATAGCAACAAGTTGAATAGATATCCCTATTTAAATAGAGGCAAAAAAGGAATCAATTACTGGCTAATAAAGGAGGATGAAACATGCGGCCACAAAAATGGTAATCCTGCCAATCCCTAAATAGTGTTGCAGTAATAAGATTCAGTAGTTAATTCTGAGAGTGGCATTGCTTAATTTTACTAGCACCAATAGATTAACAAAAAGCATAAATAGTTCCAGGGGAGAGTGGGCGCAACAACACCATGTGCTTCCATCTACTTATAAAGGGGGTGATGCAGAGTTTGTTGTAACAAAGCAACAAGCATCATGTCTGGGTTGGCACCATTTTTGTTCACTACTTAATGGGAAAAGAGAGCAATACAATAGCTTCAATTCAACATTTATTTAAAACAATATCAATACAAGTAGCACAGCATCTCAAAACACACTGCACGATCATGTGGATGAAGGCAAGTACCAACCTGTCATGACGCTCACAAGATCAACTACGAATCTGCCAACACGAATAGGAAATCCAATCTCTTTTTGTGCAGTTGCACTGAAATCAAGCAAAGTGTTTCGAGTAGTGAAGCAAAATGTCGCAATAGCAACAAGTTGAATCGATACCCCTGTTTTAACAGAGGCAAAAAAGGAAACAATTACTTGCCGATAAAGGAGGATGAAACAAACGGTGACAGAAAGAAGCATCTAATTTATGTTGGATGGAAAACAAAGTAGGATAGTAGCATTTCTAAAATGGTTGCATTGATTCATATTAACAGAGACATTCTCTTAAAACAACATTCATTAAAAAATGTAATTTACTTTTAACAGTGGCATTGCTTCAATTTTCCGGCGGCATTCTTAGATTAACAACAACAAAATAGCTGTATGGGACATGCCAGCACCATGTGCGTCCACACGTATAAATGGGTGATGCAGAGTATGTAGCCAAGCAGCATATATGCGTTGGTCCCATATTTGTTCTCTTTGAACCTTTTTCCTATGTGAGGGCAGCAAATCTAGTCCTACACAAACTACCCGACCCCCCAGTTTCTTTCCCTTTTCAACAAAGAGATCGGTTCCTTACAGATGTGTGTACTGGGTTACCCCCTTTCCCTTTTCGACTAACAAAGCGTCTGGATAGCCAGTCTATACTACTTTCCGTCCCTCCTTTCCTCATTGAACCACGTCCTAGATTCTTGCTCCAGCCCACCGCACCCTTCTTTCCTCTTTGCACCAAGACCTAGATTCGACTACAGATCGAAAAAGATCCACATGCAGCTAGAGCAACGACGGTTTCAAGGAAACTTATACCTTAGGGTCGTCGGGATGTGGCAAGGCGTGCGGCGGGAGGCCGGATCTGCCCACACTACGTACGGCAGCGAGGAAGAAGGGGTCGATGGCCCTCCCGCACAGGCGCTGGGTGAAAGAGAACAGCATAGCCGGCAGTGGATTGCCTCCCGCGCCAAAGGCGATAGAGTGAACGCTGCACCTCCTCCCCTTCCCGGTGCGACAGGATACGGACGCCTCCTTCACCAGCTGTGAGGGGGGAGAGAGAGGCAAGAGGTCAACGTAGTCTTGTTTAGATCTGGTGAAGAGAGCGTGAGAGACTTTGAATATAGCAAACCCTAGCAAATGAATGCTGAGCCTCCAGCGTGTATACATATATGTAGTGCGGCCAGAGTGTGGAGAGTGAAAACCCTAGCGAACAAGCGCTGAGGCTCCAGCTTATATATATACTAATGTAGTACGGATTGAGCTCCGGTGCCTTCACTGCACCTGCTTTTGGCTGTATGACAGGTGAGCCAGACACATTTTGGGCCCACCTGTCATAAACACAAAGGCAGGTGCACTAAGTCAATGAAGTTGCGTCCATATAGTACTCTCGTGGAGTGGTTTTCTTATTCTCTCCATAACAATCTTTTTAAATTGTGTAAGTATGAAACGAAATTCTTTATTTAACGTACAGTGAAGAAAACTACTACTACTTCCGAGGAACTAACGATCCACGCCCAGGCGTCCTGGTCGCACTTCCTGTCCTTCACGTGCGTTACACTACCCTCCCTTAAGTGAACAACCACACATGCGCCAAATTATCGAAAACGTGTGAGAGTGTGTACAAACATAGAATTTTAGTTTCAATTATTGGAAAGTTTTGCGATTATTCCAAAGTTTGACTTCAGTCAAATTTAATATGCGGAGTAAATAAAAATGGAGGGCTACTACGTCCATCCAGTTTTTTAGTCCACACCATTTTTTAAATCAAAGTTAATAGCTGGACAAATAAAATTACAGGGGAGCTGGAGACAAAGTTGTGAGAAGGCTTAGAAATCAATACAAAACTTATGCTCTTAGTACCAACGTCGATCCTTCTTCGAGGAAACATTTGGTTCATAGCCAATTGTGTGATAAAATTGCACCAACGTGAAAGACGATTGCGTCTCCAACGCAACCAAGGTGAACTGACGAAGGATATTATCTTTGTGCGTAACAAGCAAAGAGCACTGATGGAAGACAACTTGTTTTTCATTGAAAATTGATCAGCTTCACCGCCGACGCAACCATGAGGCGTAACCATGAGCATCGATAGGTCATCGTGGTGATGCATCATCCATTTGGCATCAAGTTTGGGTGAGGCACCTATGAAGTTCGACAAATCCTCATTGTGTTCTGTTTCTTCTTAGTAATCAAGCTGGAGGAAGGAAGAACCACGTGGCAGAGGACAGTGAGGCGGAACAACAATGGTCATCCAATTTTGTGCAGTTCCACTAAAATTGAGGAAGACATGCCCGGGTATGGAGATACGCATTGCTGTTTCCAAAAATATAAAAAAGGGATATAGTGTTGTTACTTTGTTCTACAAGATTAGCAACAACATCTCAATTGTCAATAAGAATTAATGAAAAGTACACCAACAAATAGAAGCATCATAATTATCTTGATGGGAACTAAACCAGGATACCCGAGAAAAAAAGCATTTCTTCATTTAACCAGTGATAGTACTACCACCATATGGACAATGACCGCAAAACCACCTTGTACTTTTTGTCGAAACAACATGTATACCTCCACCGAGGCATAAATCAGAACAACTTTTCGAGTGGCATTTCCTCTATAATAGTACTAGTAGGTGATGTTGGACCAGCCGACGAACCCTAGCTACTATACACGGGGAGCTGGGGAGTAGTCGCATAAAAGAAAACCCGCACGCAGCGACCTGGGGAGCTGGACCAGTACAAGAAGTTATACCTCAGGTGGGAGAGATGTTGTTTAGGCGGGCGGGCGGGATCTGCCCACACGACGACAGCGAACAAGGGCGTGGAGGATCTTCGTCCGTGCCAGTGCCGGTCCCGAGAGGACGGTGCGTATCAGCTTCCTCCGTCGCCGACGGCGACAACATCAATGCTGCACCTCCTCACCTCCCGCAGCGGACGGGATTCGGTCGGATCTGTGACCACCGGTGAGGAGAGAGATAGAGTGGACACTGTCATCTTGTTTTGATATGGAGAGGGTGAGAGAGCGAGACGTGAGAAACTCTATCAAACAAGAGGCTATAATGGAGTAAAAAAATCTCTCCATAGCAGTGGTTTTAAATAGAATACGCGCGTTCCCAGAAGAAAGAAACGAAAACTGGCGGGAATTTTTTTAACGTACCAAGAAAGAAAACTCGATCAAAAACACGTCCCCGCTTCCAGGTCGTGAGAGTCATCGCGCACACACACATAGACATAGACATGCATATCCGTCTTTACGTAAAATTCCATTTCCATCTCCATCTCCATCTCCAATCATATTTGTCCAACTATCACATTATTTATGTTGTTAATTATATACGCATCAATATTAACATATTTCATCTCTTGTTTGCGGACGTCCGGACCGCTGCCACGGCCAGTCCTGACCAACCCGAACCCTCTTCATCCCCCGCGCATGCTTCCAGCCCGAAACGGTCAGTGCCGCATTCATGCCCGGCTAGAGCGGACGCGACCTCTCACTGGCGCCGGCATTGAAGCGGCGCGCCGGCCGAGAGAGCATCGCCCGTGCCGCTTACGGGTGCACGCGACTGCTCCACGTTCAAAGGTCGCAATAGCCGGCTACTACATGCATGTAAAAAGTTCTTGGGAGTCCGTGCTACAGCTAGCTGTCCTCCCCCAACTTGTCAATCTCTTCCAGTAGTGCTAGTACTCCATGGCGTGATCCATCGACAAGCAGGCGGGAAAGTTATCCTATACTCGGTTTGCGGTGAGTGGCATGCCGAGCAACCGTGTGGGGTCGAGCCGTGGAGGAGGGTGAGACACGACGTGATTTAAACGTTGGTTTTGCTCGATGGCGCGATCCAACAAAACTAAACGTTGGTTTCTCTATGTTTCCATTTTTTCTCCGGAAAAACGGAAACTATCCACTCCATTTTCATTCCTATTCCAAGGTTGCCCCGTTACAACATTCCATCAAATACAAAGGAAAACTAACATGCATGCTGATGCATCTCAATGATTCACAGATCATAGCCAATATTTACTTCACAACTAAAGACAAAAGTTGTGAGAGCGTGTACGAAAGAAAAACTATTGATGGGGTCACTACGACTTAAACCCTAAACCCTAAACAGGATTTAATTTCCTGGCTAGGTAGAACCTGTCGAAGGGAAGACGGCTGGCACCCTTGGATCATACGATGCTTTTGTGCAGTTCCACTAAAATCGACCTGAGCATCCCTGATGGCAAAGATATTGTAGAAGTGTGATTAGAATAATAGTACTGGCACGAGTTCATGAGACATAAACTCATCACAAGTAGAAGCTGGTAGAAGTAGAGAAAGATCGACATGGAGATGGAGCTACGGTAGTGGAGCAAGCCGGCTCCAAAAGGAAGATGGACTACCTGGGACGCCGGGCTGTAGCTAGAAGGGTGGTTGGGACGCGGCATCGGCCCATACCGCGGTGACCCCCGATTGGTATGCACCAACTATGGGTTTTCTCCCTTGCCGATGTCGACCGCGTCTACGCAGAACATTGTTCCCTTCCCCCAGCTGCGGGATCAGGACCGTCGTTCTATGCTTGTGAAGAGAGCAACCTAAGCAAGCAGGCTTGTAGCTTAGGCTCCTGCTAGTGTATATATAGTGGTTTTCTTTTTCTCTCCATATCAACCATTTTATATTGCGTACATGTCATGAAGAGTGAAATGATGGTTGCTTCTTCCAACTAACTTACTGTGTGATTTGACTACTCCTCAGTTGCCCCTACACGTACTCCCCCTACGTGTATGCAATAGTCACACGTACACATGGACGCAAAAACGCGTGCGACGCCCTAATGCATGCATGTCCGAGCACACAACGGAACACACACGGTCACGCTCAAGTGCTCAACCTACACGTGCCTGCACACACATACTTAGTCAGGGTGAGCTAGTGATTGTATAAACACCAAAATATATATATATTGAGTGCAATGAGCATATTATGAAGTCCACTAACCGTATTTTTACAAATATACAGTGATAGACAGTGTATTTATCTCGTTCGAAATTAAGCCATATTAACCGGAGATGAGGCAGTATGGACTAGCATTACTTTGCTGTGTCCCGTCAACTTGCCGAACGAGGAGAAGGTTGCAGGACGGGAGAAGCTTGCGCGCGGTGGCTCGCAGGACAATGAGAAACTTTTGACTAATGCAAGCTCTCCCTCGCTCAGGCGGTGGACGTGCAACAGTTAATTCGGTGTCAGATTGCCAGAAGCATACACTATACTACTAGTGCTATTATTGTTCGACTTCCTGAATAGGCGAACAGCCAAGCGCAAAATTTACTAGTAGTACTAGTACTACTACTATAGTCTATAGAGGTATGTACTATACTAGTACTAGGAACCGGATGGAGGAGCGTGTGCACTCTTATTATGATTTTAAAATGTGATAAAGCAATTTTCAACACATTTGGTTCTCTTCGAGGGTTCTTGCATGTGATAATGGTAGTTGATTGCATGGAACACTCGCCACAATTCTCGCTTAATTCTGGCTCACATCCTATTACAAATAGGAGCGCTCGGTAATATTTCCTCTTTTTTGTTATTCAGCATGTAAACAGGTCAGCAAACCTTGCGGCGCATCTTCGTGCGAACCGTGCTTGCTGCACTTTGAATGTGGCCGAGAGCTGGCTTGATGAAACACCTCGCTTCCTACTTCTTTTTTGTGGGGTACCTCGCTTCCTAGTGACCAGTGCCTTGGCTGATCGTCCTAATATATATGAATAAAGCTCTCTCATTTACCCGCAAAAAAATAAGCCATATTAACCGGAAAGGAGGGAGTATGGACTAGCACTACTTTTTGGTGTGTCCCGTCAACTCACAGAACGAGGAGAAGCTCGCTTACGCCTTTTGACTAATGCAACCTACCCTCGGTGGACATGCATCAGTCCATTCGGTGTCAGATTGTCAGAGGCATACACTATAGTACCCAACATGCGGAGTACCATCATTGTTCGACTTCACGAAGAGGCGAAGAGCCAAGCGCAGTAGTACGAGTAGTACTACTACTAGAACCGCATGGTGGAGCTTCTGTACTCTTATTTTTTTATCTCTGATAAAGTACACGTTTATTCCGGACAAGGGCGGAAAACGGCAGCCCAACATGTAATGATGATATCAATCAACCAACCATGCTCGAATATATCTTGGCCTCCATGCGAGCCCATCTGTGTGTTCTCTCTCCTCGTCTCTCTCAAGGAACGGCGGGTTGGCTCTTTGCCGTCAATTGAGATCGGTTTGCTCACGCTCCTGTCCCACATGTCAGTGATATGCCAAGAGGAGGTGCATTGACCGACTGGCCATACGTGTACTTGGTTTTGCACCTTCATACTACTCCTCCCTCCGTCACAGTTTACAGGGCGCGCTTCATTATGATGCATTTCCCTCAATGCATTTCCACCACCAGAGAGACTTTAGACGTGTTTGGTTTAATGCTCAATTAATTAGGGCGTGGTAACCGCAATCAAGTCCACAATTTTCTATTGATGTACTCCCTCCTTTCTGGTTTATAGGGCTTATCTCAAAATTTTAGTTTTTCCATTTTATAAGGCTCAATTTGGTTGTTTTCCATCATATGTTCAGACTCTAAGGTGCATTAAATCATTGCATGCAAGTATTAAGAGAAAATTGACCAATGCATGTACTTTATGCATGCATGCATTGCAATTAATGCATTGATAAACATAATTTTTTGAGGAAAACAAGAGCATCAATTAGGTGCTTTTGCAAAACTACAAAAAGTATTCCACCACTCGGCATCTACCTTGATTTGTGAGATTTTTGAATTGAGCACTATAAACCGAAAAGGAGGGAGTACTACTACGGAGTGGAGTAAGTGCATGCATGTGTGTACCCGGGGTGGAAGCACTGCATGCATGTGTGTACGCATTATTCCCTCTAGTAATAGACGTCGTGCTATAACTACCAATGCTATTTTTCAGGCCGATCGCTAGTCGCCTTGGTCCCACAAATATTTTTTTCTTTTTTCTGAAGTGCGCTCTATAAACAGTGACGGATGGAGTAGTATGAGCGGATTCAAAGAAGAGCGTATTGATGGTTGCTTCTTCCGAGCAACTTACAGTGGGAAAGGTGGGGCTTATGATTTGACTGCTCATTACTCACTATTAATGCGGCGCAACGACCGGGCTGAGTCTCCCATGTGGTTGTGCACTACCCCCTCGGTTCTTACATATACTCCAGAGTATTTGTCTTTCTAGAGATTTCAACAAGTGACTACTCAAATATTTGTCTTTTTAGAGATTCAAATGGACTACTACATACGGATGTATATAGACATATTTTAGAGTGTAGATTCACTCATTTTGCTCCGTATGTAGTCACTTGTTGAAATCTCTAGAAAGACAAATAGAGTATTTAGGAAAGGAGGTAGTACACATACGAAGCAAAATGAGTGAATCTACACTCTAAAATATGCGCATTTGAAATTTGTAAAAAGACAAATACTTAGGAACGAAGGAGTATAATTTTGTGCATGGCACATGGACACGGATGCTGAAGAGGCTTCGGGCAATGCTATCAAGTTTCCATCATTTGTTTACATAATTGACGTACTATACAAATAATTTTCTAGCGACATGAAATTGTACAATGGTGTGAGCTTTCAGCTTTTGTGTGTCTTGCCATCGATGCTCTTTCGGAAACAATAAAAAACTAACTTCCTTGCTAATGCATGTCAATTATTAGCATATCAGAGCTAATAATTACATCACAACTGAAGACAGAGTTGTGATAAGGTGTTAAATTAAAATTGATCCATGCTTTCATTGGCAGCAACGTCCCCCCAGCTCTGTCTAAATCAACAAGACATGTTGGGAAAAAAACGTAGTTGTCTGGAGCATGCAACATTCCAATCATTTTGTGTAGTTCCACTAAAATAGAGCTGAGCGTCCCTGTTCCAAAGATATTAAGTGTGATTATGATAATAAAGGACCGCTAATGAAACAATAAACACACAAATAGAAGCCGGTCACCTTTGCAGGTTCTCTTAAGACTAACTAGTTGGAGAAGATTAGGCTCAGAGTTGGATGAGGAGGATAGAGTGAAACCAATCTCCCTTTGTGCAGTCGCACTGAAATGTAGAGACGTTGCCCGTGTGACATTTTAGTACAACTGCACAAAACACTCTTAAGAAAAAAGTGATTTGTGCAGTTCACCAAAAGGTTGCAATACCAACGAGGTGAAATGGATAGCCCTATTTGCAAAAAAGAGGTAGAAAGGAAACAATTACTGGCCAATAACAGTTGATGACACATGCAACGACAAAAAGGAAGCATATTCCTTGTCCTAAGGGAAGATAACAACACGGTTGTGTTTGTCTAAAATGGTGTGAGGACGAGATTGCAATATGGAGAGTATGTCGGACGAGCTACGTTTTGGGAAAAGAACTATGGAAGATCCACATGCAGCGACATGGGAAGACGGGCAGTGGAGCAAGGCCGGAGTGGATACTTGGGTGTCGTCGGGATGTCACTAGGTGAGTGGCGGCGGGCGGAATCTGCGAGCAGGTGGCGTAGGCCCTGCCGCGCTGGAGCTTGGTCAGAGAGAACGGCGTGTACCGCAGATCGAGACGTGCTGCCTCAGCGTCGTTGAACGGAGAAACGATGCACTTCCTCCCTTTCCCCCAGCGGACGGGATGCGGACGGATCATTGACCAACGCTGAGAGGAGAGGCCACCGCACTCCCTTTCCCCCAGCGGATGGGATGCGGCCGGATCAGTGACCAATGGTGAGAGAGAGAGGCCACCGCAGCCTTGTGTGAGATACTCTGAAGAGCGACAAACCAGGCAGGCAGGCTCCATTGTATATAGTTGAGCGGACTACACTTTTCTCCATAAAAATCGTTTTATATTCTATGTACGTGCCATTGAGCGCTATAATTTTATATAAAAATAACGCGGCAACGCGTCAAGTCAAACTTTGTTTCGTGCATGCATGGTACACGACCTCCCTAGGTAAACAACCGCTACAGGCATTCAAATTAGCACGTGGGCTGCCATTTCGTAAAGAAATGAGCTCCATCGTGCACCCGCGCGGGTGTGGCTGGGCACGAAGCGTGAGTACATGCACGGTGCACCTATTCTCTTCTTGTATACGTACACCACCTACGTGGGGTTGTGTGAGAGAGATACAAACCTAGAGAGAGATAGTGTGTGGGTTCGTGAGAGTTTTTTTGGGGGGGGTCAATCAAAAAATGTAACATCTGCAATGTGTGTGAAATAGAGTCCTAGATATAACATATATATAGAGGGGGCGATCCACGAGAAGAGAGAGGAGGTATCATCGACAACAGGTGTCAATAGAATCGAAGAGAGGGATGATGTGTGTGTGTACGTGCGCGCGATCGATAAAGAGTGCCATCGAATTTGTGTGTGCCCACATCAAAGATATAGAGTGGCTGGCCTACTGGAACGTGAGAGGGGACATGTGCAGTTTGTCTCTGTGGCATGGATACCTACCTGCAGCGCTCGACTATCGGTGTGTGGTGGGGGAAGAGGGAGGCCCGATTAACTATAGAGGTACAATGGCTGGTATTTGTGTGGAGGAGAAGAGAGGACTACCTCATGTATTAAGGAGATCGATCTGCCTCATGTATTAAGGGAGATCGATCGGCATCCATGCATATGTGCAGGAGAGGAATAAGGTTGGGAGAGAGACAAAGCTAGAGTGTTGGAGGGGGTGGTAATGGAGTTGCTTCTAACAAATGGTGGGATAGGCTTGCTAGACAAACGGAGGGCACGCCCGCAATATCAATAAGAGAGGAGATGGCTGCTTGTTGTTGTCTGTGCACGTGCGTGTGAGAGACGGGTCAGGAGGCATGCACGAATGATGAGGGGGGACGATATGGCTGTGGTAAGCACACGTAACTACATAGGAAGATCAATCGCCCTTTTTAGAGAAAGGAGAGACATAACTTGTGAGGTACGTCGATCAATGGGGGGGGGGATGGTTAAAGTCGATCTAGGTATATGTTGGGAGATCGATCGTTACGGTATACATGCATGTGTGTGTTAGAAGCAAATGAGGCACGAGGAGAAGGATAGCGAGAGAGGGATGCATCTAGGAGGTGGTAAGAGAGGCATACTATATCGTGGGGAAGGAGTGTGCGAGTACGAGATCGATGAAAAGAGTGGTGGGAGTGAGGCATGGATGGTGACAAATGAGGAGGGGAAGCTTGTGTTTGTGTTAGGCACACCTGGCTAGAGAGGCATATCGATCGATGTGTGCCGTAAAGAAGGAGCTGGGGGGCCTACACACACCGTGGGTGAACGACCTAAAGTGAAAAGACGAATTTGCGCGATGGAGCTAGAGAATGCTGAGGGAGGGTGAGAGGGATGCGGGCGTGTGCATGCACGAGAGAAAGTTAGCGCTAGCTACAAAGATAAGAGGATTGTGTGGGTGTTAAAGACGAATAGAGATCATACTTCATTATAAAAAGCGAATTCGAATATTTGAAGAATTTATCATAGTGTTTTAAACCGACGCATGTGTGAATATATATAACGGTGATACACATGGTGTGGTTATGAACATGTTATACTACATATAATATATTTTATCTCTACTCTTATAAAAATGGATCTGTTATTGATGGTGTGCCTGCCATCCTGCAATATAGGTCGTCCAATTTATATCTGGCAGATAGGAAGGAAATTATGGCAAGTTTGAAAAAAGATACCCACACCCCTCTCCATATTTGCAAATTAGGCCCCTTGATCATGTTGATGTTCTGTGGAACGCATAGGCATCTTGCTAGTACTACGTATAATACATAGAACATTGATTATAATTTGGGCTAATGTGTGGCTTTTGCAGCTCAGGTCTAAATACTTGTCATAATGTAGGGGGTGGGGCACTATACTTTGTGTGATAAACACGGTGTACGTATGGAACATGGTTTAGATTATGAATATATAGTTAGTACATCAAATGTACTATTATTTGGAATCAACATCAAGTGTATTCAAAAAATAGAATTCGAGTTCATGTAGTACACATAGTTCATATCTATCTCTAGAGTAATCATGTGGTGTGTTATTAAGGTAATGCACGAGTGATGCTTCAAGTTGGCAACAATCATGATTGTAGATTCTTATTGAAATAGAGAAATGAATTCAAATTTAGTTTGAATTGCAGCGGTAGTATAGACATTTGGAATGCACTAAAATGTTGGTATGAGTAGGTTACATGCATTATACAGCAAGCGAAAAAATTTAATCAGACATAACATGGATTCATACTCCCTCCTTCCATCTATATAGGGCGTAATGAGATTTTTAAGACCGCCTTTGACTATTGACAAGATTAATAGTACATGACATGCACAATGTGAAAAATATATCATTGAAAGAACCTTTCATAAACGAATTTAACGGTGTGCTTTGTGTAAGTTGCATGTCATATATTATTGCTCTAATATTTGGTAAAATTTAGCATCGAAAAATGCATTAGGCCCTATATAGATGGAAGGAGGGAGTAGCTTTGAATAGCATTTGTATAGTAAAACGGGGCAAGACTCTCTCTTTGTGTGGTGTGAATAGTTTTATTTTTTTTGTTTTCTTTTTGGTTGTGGGAAGTGTGAATTGATTTGGTACATACAAGTACAATATTACTACACATTAGGCTTGTCCCTAAAATTCAACCCGCATCTTTGTTATATCCCGAAAATTCAGATATCGTGCTCCCAAAACTGGCGCCTTCACAACCCGCGCATTGCTATCCCGAAATTACAACGCACGCGAAAACTCCCTCCAGCTGCCAAATCCCGACACGCGAAATCCCCCTCCTAACCCTGAGCTGAAAGGGCTGCTAGTTCAAATCGGTGGGGGGTACTTTTGTAACACACCCTACATTTTGGACAAGCGCGTCCCTAAGTCATGCTTCACCTGCTCCCATCGCCCCCTTTCCGCCATTCGAAATCCTAGGCCGCCATAACTTCTCCGCTCCAGCCGTGAAACCCCACCCTCCTCCGTCCGCCACCTCACCGCAGCCCAGCCGGAGCCTCTTCCCCGACGACGTCGTCCACCGCAATAGCTCGACGTCCCTCATCCACCTCCCCGGATGAGGATCCGTCATCCATCTTGTCGTCCCGCCAGTTTAGCCGCCCCGTCCTCCACCTCCAAGGAGCTTCTCCGAGGATCGCCTCGTCTATCGCGGCTGCTCCATCCCCACAGCGCCGCCTTAACCTGCTCCACCGGAACCGCAGCATACTCACCGACTCCTCGGACGAAGCCGAGGCCTACTCGGTGCCACCAAAGAGGTTGTGCACTCATCGCATCGCACCTTCTCCTTAACTCGACCTCCTGGCGCCGACGGTGCTCCATCCCGCACCCCCATGGAGTGGCAACCTTGAAGCCGGTGCCGCGGGTGACATCTCCATGGCGGCTCTCCCCCAGTGCGAGGCCCCTTTGGCGGCGGCGGCCATACCAGCCGGATCTGCAGCTACTGCTCTGGCTCTCGCTTGCTCGCTTAGGCTGCTGCTGCTCCAGCTCTCGCTCGATCACTCACTCGCCCAGCTGCTGTTGCTGCTCCCCCCTTGCTCATGCTGCTGCTCTGCTCCGATTAAGCCACACTTCAGTTGACTGAATCGACTTTTGAGTCAGTCGATTTTCAGGGGTTGGGGGGGCTCGCCGGAGTTAAGGAAGAACCACCCGCAGTGGGGACGGGGGCTCACCGGAGAGGTACCCCACTATCTATCTTAGGGTTCAGGGTGGGGGCGGGGGGCCTAGAGGGCTGGCCGGGGTGGCGGTGGGGAGTTGTTTCAGGGCGGCGAGGCGGTGCTGGGGCCGGCGGTTCGGCCGGTGGTGGATGGCGGCTCAGGGGGGTGCAGGTTGAAGATGAACTGCAGGCCCTCCCTAAACTACATGTCAAGTGCCTCTCTGCTACCATTGCATTCAATTTCGACAGTAGCATTCAGATTCCATAGTAAATTTCAGTTTCAACACTTAAGTTCAGAGTCAATAGTTTTTACCTCATCTGTTGTAGTCAGGTGGTTTTTGGTGATGTAAATTTTACATCTATTTTACATCATCTATTGGAGATGCTATTAGAATCCCACTTGAGATTGATGATGTTTGTCTTGTGCTGCTTCAGCCTTGACGTCTTACGGCTCACCGGAGCTGCTCCAACGACAGAATGATCCATCACAACAGAGCAATGCCCTGGACGCCGTCTACAGATTCCACAGATCTTTCTCCACACCTCCGACAGCCACCTCTGCCTCAACTGCTTCAGTGACCAACCCAATGATGCTGAGGTCGACACAGCTACGGCAAAGAGGTTGTACACTTGTTGCATCGCTTATTACTATACATTCATGTCGATGCATTAGGGATATTTTGGTTCAACGGAAAAAACATTAGCAATAGGGAATTTTCCAATGGCAGTCTACTATTCAATATTCATGCATTTTGTTGAAAGGAATAAAGCAAAACATCCACATGGACCTACTTTCAAAATCCTATGCATGAAAACAAGACCAAGTGCATTAGTGGTAGAATAACATTCTAACTGTACACGCTTTCATATGGTTTCACTTTATTTTGTCCATGTTTCTTTGCATTCCTCTGCTCTTAAAATTCCTGTAAACCAAACACCCAAGTTGACAGAAATCTTGTGTTTACAAATGCTCTGTTTACCATGTGCATTCCTATCCTATTCTGGTGTTTTTCCTATTCCTGCATTTTTAGAATCATGCAAGCCAAATGAGCCCTTACAGAATTACTTCAGTTACGGGTAGGTGTCAAAGGGAACTTTGTGTGGTTTGTCCTGCTCCTGCCGCGACGTCGTCCACCTCACCTGAGTTGCTCCATCGACAGAAGCATCCACCATACCAGACATCACGACTCCTGACCGTCTTTCGCTGCCTCAGATCTCCTTTCCTGCCGCCGGCACCCACCGCAACGGCATCACCATCATCAACTCAGCAGATGAACCTAAGGACTACATGGGTCCACAAGAGAGGTCGCATTCTTTTGTTTCTACTTATGTTATGCATTGCTTAAACTTACCTGCTTCTTTATCGTCCTGTTCAGCTCTTGGACTCCCAAGTCAGGTCCAAATTAATGTTCAAACTTGAGTTCTAAATTAGTTGTGGGGCACATCTCGAGGCAGCAATGAATAGTATGTCTGTCTAATATCTGGTTCACCTAGGGTATGCCTATGTTGTTCATCTTGGGTGGGAAACAAATAGTAAAGCAATCATCATCTGTCTTTTTATTAAATTAAAGCAATCATCAGCCTGCTATCATTATTTTTGGATCCATCCACTGGTTGTTACCATCACTCTAAATTTCTGCATGCTCTCCTTACATAATCTCACCATATTTTTTTCTATGCATGTTAGATATTGTACATAGTCATGCTGAGCATGTAGAGAAAAAGAGAAGAGTTTTGTGCGGCAATACAATATCATGCAGACATCGCTCCATGGTGGGTTCAATGGCAAACCCTCCCCACCCCTCTCTCCAGATTGTAATCCATAGGGAGATATCTGTTCTTAGGCGGATTCAGACGCCGCTGACCACTCCTATTTACCCCCAAAGATGTTTGCTCTACCTTGGCATGATGATGTTTTTTTGAGGAATTAGACAGTGGGAGAGGCTCCCACTGTGTTTGTATTACTCAAAAGAAGAATACAATGCCTGACCTCCACTTGTGGAGGTTTGGGCAACTTCTATGTTATGAGGGAGAAGTCAAGGGGGTTCTAAGCTATTTACAAAGGAGAATAAAGTCTCTCACATCATCCTTGGTTCTATGTTGGAGCAGGCTAAATCATGTTTAAAACGTTCAAGCCAAGAGAGAAAAGTTGGTGTGATGCTTCTGAAATGCTTGTTATTCCTCTCTTTCCAAATGCTCCAAGCCGCTAGAAGGAAGACATCCATGAACATGGGATTGTCCAATCATGAGCTGCCAAACTGATCCATCGAAGCCTTGAACCAGTGTGTTGCCAAGTGATCCCTAGAATAGACCAACAATGTTGGCTAAAAGGACATTGGAAGATCATGTGTTCGACAGTCTCTTCAATTTGTTGGTCACAAAGAAGGTAGTTGTAGTCGTCTCCAATGTTGTAGTGCCTCCTCTTGAGCATGTTATGTGTGTTTAAGCGGTCTGAGAGAAGAAGCCACCCAAACACCTTAATTTTCAACGTTGACTTGGCTGCCCAGAGCCACTTGTACGATTGGTGTGCATGCACTTCCCTAAAGTAGAACTTGTAGTACCTGATTGCTTTAAATTCCACTGAGCCCCATCAATATGTCTAGTTATCATGGGGGGTCGGGCCAGTACTGTTGCCAACATGCCTCACCTTTTGCTGTAGATCACGGACTTCTTGCATTGCTTGAACTGAGAGTGGGAGGTGAAACGTATCATGCAGCGACGTGGATCCCAGGAAATCTTTAACCGAAATATCCTCATTTTTAGGGAAGTAAAAAGTGCGCTGGTACGTTTCATCAAGAGTGGCGTCGAGCCATAGGTCTTTCCACATGAGCACTATGGCTCCATCAGGCACAATTGCTTTTGATATACCTCTGTAAATCGGGGTGAGCTTGAGAACATCTCGCCACCAGAAAGATCTGCATGGTTCCGTGGCATGGGGGATTTTGTTTGTGTAGTTTGTCGACCATATGAGCTCCACCCAAGGTACGTCGTGTCTATTGTAGAATTTATGCAGGTATTTGAGGAGGAGGGCATCACTTTGTATACATAGGATTATTATGCCAATACCCCCACACTGTTTTGGTCGGCACACCATGCTCCAGGCCGCAAGCGAATTGCATTTGTCCCCTTGTTCAGTCTTCTTTGTCCATAGAATTTTCCTTCGCAGTTTGTCAAGCAGATCAAGGATCATTGGTGGCAGTCTAAGAGTGCACATAGCAAAGATAGCTAGGGATGTGATCATGGTATTGAGTAGTGAGAGCTTGGCTCCATAAGACATCAAGGCCAGAGTGCTAGTCATCCGTCGTTCCATTGTGCAAACAAGTGGCATTAGATCTTGGACGGAGGGCTTGGTTGTCCCTAGAGGTAACCCTAGGTAAGTGAATGGCATGGATCCTACTTTGCATCCAAATATAGTGGAGAGCTCATTGTAGCAGTTGGCCTCATAGTTGATTGGGATTAGTGTGGACTTGTGGAAGTTTATTTTCAGCCCAATGGAGACGGCGTAGTCAGTGAGAATGTTTTTAATCGTTCGGGCTTGGACCGGGCAGGCGGGAAGAAGAATGAGTGTGTCGTCCGCGTACTGTATCACAGGGTAGTCATGTTGATTCTGTCTGGGGAACGGTAGATGGATTCTCCCTTGTCTGAAGGCATCATTGATTACAGCTTGTAAGAGGTCAGCCGCCGGCACAAAAATCAATGGAGAGAAGGGGTCTCCTTGGCGAACCCCGCATTTACAGTTGAATTGTCGACCCGGGACACCGTTTAAAAGCACCGCTGACTTGCCAGAAGAGAAAATGCATTTTACCCAATTGAGCCATCTGTCATCAAAGCCCATGTGATGCATAATCATAAGCATAGCATCATGTTCGATCGTGTCAAATGCCTTGGAGAAATCCAGTTTTAGGAGAATGATCTTTTCCTTGGAGGCTTGACACTGATGGATATATTCGAACACCCAGGCTAAACAGTCCTGTATGAGCTTTTGTAGTCGGTTGCCCAGAAGTTTTGTGAGAATCTTAAGACAACAATTCAACAAAGTGATTGGTCTAAAATTAGAGACAACCTCCGGGGATCGAACCTTAGAAATTAGTGTAATAAACCCCTCATTAATGCTTTCGAGATTTAATTTCCCCTCATAGAACTGGTTGCATAGCTCGTAAAAGTCATCCTTAATAATATGCCAGCATTTTTTGATGAAGATACCAGAAAAACCATCCGGTCCTGGGGCACGATCGGCCGACATTTCTTTGATGATCACGTCTATCTCCTCCTTGGTGAAGGGAACGGTAAGTAGGTCCAGTCCCTCTACTTTCTTGATGATGTCAGGCAGGTTGAATTTCATTTGGAATTCACCTGATTTTTCCAGCCGCTCTTTAAATGTTTGGTACATGACTGCCTCCTTACCAACGTGGTCATCCACCACCGTCCCGTCTGAGAGTTTGAGTGTTGGTATTGTGTTCCGCCTGTATCTCTCAGAAGCCAGAGCTTTCAGAAATTTAGGGTCTTCATCACCAAATTTGACCCAACGGATAGTGCATCTCTTTTGCCAATATTGTCGTTGGTAACTCAACAACCGAAGGAGGTGCTTTTTCAGGATTTTCCTGAAGTTTTGCTCTAGAGTGGAGAGGGTTCTAATGTTTTCAAGAGCATCTAGATTGGCCAACACAAGATTGGAGTTATCAATCGCCACTGTCAGTTTAGAGATTCTTTTGCTCCATCTTTTCAACTCATACCTTAGTGCCTTGAACTTCCTGGCTAACAAAGTGGCTGCATTTGTGGTATTGTTGAAAGTTCTTGACCAGACCGATTGCACTAACTCAAAAAAACCAGGATGTTCAGTCCAATAAGACTCGAACCTGAAAATTTTACTGCGTGGAATGGATGTTTCGATTTTTACCACACACGGGATATGATCTGACACTGGTTTTCCCAAGGGCACAACTATGGTGTTGGGGTAGGAAGATGTCCAGTTGTTTGATGTGAGGAACCAGTCAAGCTATTCAAGTAGTGGGTCAAGCTACATGTTGCTCCATGTGTAGGCCCTGCCCTTGATTGGCAGTTCAATTAACTAATTAGATCTTATGATGTCATTGAAAGCAAGCATGTCATTTGGATTACCTCCAGGTTTGTTTCTGTTGTCGGGGCCTCGTATGTAATTAAAGTCTCCCAATAAGAGCCAGTCATCATTAGTTGGTATATTAATATTTTGGAGCCAGCTTGTGTAGGTCACTCTAGGATCACCTTGACAGGGGCCATATATATTCACCAGTGTCCATTCCTGGGCAGACTATGTGGAAAGAAACTTAATGGCCAAAGCAAAATCTTCTTCCATAATCACAGAGCCAGTAAAAATGGCACTATTCCAAATTGTGACGATCCCTCCCGAAGCACCATGAGATGGTATGTAAGCAAATTTCTCAAATCTCTTCGGGCAGCAAGACTTAATGAACATATAATCAATGGTGTGTTTTTTTGTTTCTTGCAGACAAATTATAGCACACCCACTAGAAGCGATAGCATTAGATAGAGCCAAAAGTTTGGGTTCAGAGTTTAAGCCACGTACATTCCAAGATAGAATGTTCCAATTCAACATAAAAGACATGATAGGATAAAGCAAAATAAGGAAGCAGTGGTGCAGGCGCCTTCAGAGACTTCAAGCCTGGGATGGGCTGTTTGCAGGCTCCGCCATGAGAGCTTCCTCAGTGACTTCAACTGGTGGAATGGCACACTTGGTAATTCCAATGTGCTGCAGAACCTGAATTGGAGTGGGCGGTGGGGTGCAGTCCCCCTGATTGACTGTCTGATCAGCATTATCCACTTGGGTGGCAGCAGCAGAGGGCACAATACGGGGTTTAACTTTGGAGATTTTGGGCTTAGTATCAGAGACAGATGGTATTTTAAACCCATCATATTTGTTGGATTGAGTGCTGCGACGTACCTCAACCACAGATGCTGGAACTTTGGCTTTGCCCTTCCTGGTCACTGATGTGCCTGAGCCCATATCATCAGCAAGAGAAGCAATCAGTGCACTTGTGGCTTCAGTATTAACAGTAGGTATTTGAGGAAGCACTGCATCATCAGGAGCTGTCAGGCTCATAGCATTAGTGTTACTAGTAATGGCTACATCCAACGGTGCTGCCTGATCGAGGTCATCAGCAATCTCAGTAATTACAACCTTGGAAGGAGTAGCCCTGGAGACAAAGACAGAGTCTTCAAGTGCAGAGAGCTCGTCGGCCCCCGGGGACAGGGCCCAAGAGGTGTGCCCAGGTAAGAGATCAGTACAAGAAATTGAATCGACAGAGTGCTTGATAGTTTCAGATGCTGACAGAACAGAGAATTGTCCATTTGTCTCTGCAACACTGACCTTGAACTGCACTGAATTATCATGAAAGCCAAATCATGAACTCCAGGGGCCAAAAGCTGCAATGATGGGCTTGATAGCAGCAACAAGGTAGGTGTTCAGCCTCAACATAGGCACACAGTCATTCAGTAGGAGCGAGGCATAGCTATCTTGATCTGAAAGCATGGAGAACTGCAAACCAGCATTGGATATAGTCAGGGACAGTTCAATACTGTTTACCTCAGGGGGAGCAGCGATCGGGCCCTGGACAGAATCACTGGACTGAGCTGTATCCACAAACAAAACACCAATTGCAGAACCATTGACAGAGATTAGTTGGTTGAGAATGTTTAAAGGAACGAGGGCATATCCATCAGACATAGTAGCACTTGATTCCGAGCTGCTGAAGACGGAGATTGAGTCATTCCAAGCAGCAGCCGGACTATCTTGCAGGTTGTTGAGAGGAGGGATGCCATGATGCACCTTCAAACCTTCTCCAGCAAGCCAGGCCTGAAAATTGAACACTACAGGCGGTGTGTGCGGTGGGGAAGGGGGCCAGACTCCCCAATGAGGTTGAAACTACACTTCATCATCGACTTCCTACTCTGCATTCTCATTACCTGGTTGTGCATTTGCATTGGCAGCCACATTTTGAGCAATCCAATTATGGAGCTGCATTTGATAAATCTGTTCCGCTGTTAGGTTGTCGCCATGGAGTGGATGAGGAATTCCATCTTCTGGAATGTGTGCATTCCAATCACTGCTCCTCAGCATAGTCACGGCCATAGTCCAGCTCTGACAAGCGCCCCCAAGCTGACGCAGCACCATAATCTTAGGAACAAACTTTAGGTGTATCACCCTAACCTTCAGAAGCACGAATCTACGGTCCCCTCTAGGGTTATGCCATTCAACCAACTGACCAAACTTATCGATAGATTTGCGCATATAATGTTGAGTCTGGTAGTCATACGGGAAACCAATGTAAAGCAGCCAGATCTTCGGCCCGAAAGAAGTAAGACGCATGTTCAGAGCAACATCGTGAGGAACAAAGGATATCACA
Source organism: Triticum dicoccoides (assembly GCF_002162155.2). Lineage (NCBI taxonomy): Eukaryota > Viridiplantae > Streptophyta > Magnoliopsida > Poales > Poaceae > Triticum > Triticum dicoccoides. The sequence goes on from NC_041389.1 coordinate 294,193,914, forward strand.
ACCGGCTCGTCAAATTCATCCTCATCAAGCTCAAAAGTGGTTCCGACTACTGCATCCCTAGTGATCGTGTTGGTGAATCCAAAGATACCAACACTGAGAGGGTGGTCACCTACTTTAGTTGGAAAAAACTTAGATTCATGGAGCAAACCTTCAATGATGTGCCGGAGAGCCGCCTTGCGGTGGAAAGGGATGGCCCTGTTTGCTTCAGCAATGGCGAGGAAGTCGTGGCGCAGCGGAGGGATCGGGCCGACCACCATATCATCACGCACCCTTCGGTCAGGCGGCCCGAGCTCGACACTCATGCCCGGCGGTAGGTAGGGGATGACATTGATTGGAAAGTTGGCCATGGTTGTGGTGGTGTTCTGCAGCGGAGCAGAGGATGGTGTGGAGGTCGAGGCAGAATGCGGAGCGGCGGCCTTTGGGAGAGACTTGGGGACCCAGCGCCACCCCTTTCTCCCTCGTTTGATGAAGCAGGATGAGGCCACGTGTCCACCACGACCACAGTTGTGGCATCGTAGGGTTCCAATCATCCCCTGTGAACCCAAGTCAAGGTTGGTAGGTGCGGTAAATGGCAGGGGTAAATCAGAATAATGATTCTGTGGCTGAGTATGAGTTGCATGGGGATTTTTCTTGCCCAAGGTAGTAGCTCTGACCAATGCTGATTGATGCTTATTGTGGGAAATCGCATTAGTTTCCAAAGGGGCGTTGGAATCCTTAGTAGAAGGCAATATCCAGAAATCGCGATTTCTTTCCAGACCATCATTTGAAACCTCTCGTGAATTGTCCAAAATTCCATGGGTACCAGTGGATGTATTGGCCTGATGGGCCGGACCAAGTTTGGGCCTCCAATAGAAGCGGTCTGCCTTGTGATCAGAACAACTAGTAAGGCTGTGGCCCAAAAAGGTGCACAAGCGACAGTAAAGCGCTCTTGGGCACCCGAAAGTGAAGTGGGTATGGGCACCACAAATGTAGCAAGATGGGCCAGCAATTGGGCTGGCTGATTTGTCATGCATCTGGTTTGGTGCATTTGGAGTCATAGTAGGCAATGGGACACAAACACAAGTTGAATGCGCACAGTTGGTGCAATGTGTGCCAGTGTAGGAATCAGCCAAATGACCCGTGGCCATGCACGACGCGCACAAATTTAATCTCCTATAGATATAATCCTGTGAAGGGACACTGTGGAGCTTCCAGACGGTTGCAATATGTTGCTCCGAGTGACCGACACGTCGAAAATCCAGAATATGCAAGAGAATGAAATTAGGGACAGATTGCCAAGTGTCCTGCTTAAAACGACAGCCTTCAAATTTTGTATTATGAGTCATAACGCTGCCACATTGAATAGATGGAAGGCTGCCAAAAGATATATTTGCCATTAATGTTGATGAGCCCTGATCCGTGGATGGCGCCTTACCAAAAGAGTTTGAATTTGCCACATTTACCGATAAGTCCTTCGCCGGTGATAATGTCTGCGCGGCCACCATGGTCGACTGTGCAACAAGGTTAAACTTTTGTAGTTCTGCAAGTGCACGAAGATCAGGACCCTTCCCGGCAGCAAGGAATGAGAGGTTGGTTTTGGCATGATGATGTTAGTTATATCATGCATATGTTGCCTTGCAGTGCCTACTTTTGACATCATATATGTCATCTGCTTAGTTTAGACATGTTTTGTAATGCCACCTGTTTAGTTTCTATATCATATATGGGAATTATGCAGTCTCATGTCTTTTAGCCAGCCGTAATATATGAGAAATGTGCAATGCCATCCTGTTTAACCAGGCATCATATATTTGAATGATATCTTGCCCATCCTTTTCTTCATTACATTTCCATTTGTCGACAATGTTTGTACATTAAACTACTCTTCCTGTGAATCAGTCATTTGGGTGGGAGATGGAAAAATCTGGAGTGAAAACAAGGCCTTCAGAGCAGACAGTGCTACCTGTCGAAGCAGATCTCTTGTTGGGTCCCGATAGCTCCTCAGAGATGGATTCAGAGATAGATGACCAGTCCTATTCCCCCACCGAGGTGTATGTTCAAACTTGGCATGGTTATACTGCTCATATCATGCATATGGTGTCTTGCATTGCATAGTTTAGACATCATATACACAATATTCAACACCATGTTCTTAGTTCAGACATCATATCGAATGCCCTCTGTTTACCATATGAATCACATATGTGAATTAAATGATGCAATCCTGATTACTTAGATACCATGTAGGTGAATTATGTCATGCGATCCTGTTTAGTTATTCATCATATCTTTGAATTATGTTATGCTATGTTATCCAGTTTAGATAGGCATCATATATGTGAAATTTTGTCATGCTATCCGTTTTAGTTAAACAATATACATGTCAACTATTTCATGCCTTTTCTCCACACTATCTATTGCATCTGTCTCTCATACAATGTCTGTACATTCAACTATGTTTCCTGTTTATCAGCCATTTGAATTGGAGCGGGTGATGCCAGTATCCAGCGGACTAAAAACATGGTCTTCAAATAAAACAGTGATACCTCTTGGTGGAGATAGCACCCCGGTTTTACATGCACAAGAACCAGCACTACCACACATAACCCAAACTCACGCAGATTGTACCCCTACTGCGATGGACAGAGAACCAGCTTCACCCAATCTAACCCCAACCCCAGCAGATAGTAACCCAGTTCCTGTTGACACAACACCATCTCCACCACAGAGCTCCCAACCAAGAGCAGTTAGTAAGGCAGCTCCAGTGCCCAAAGGGCTAGTACTACCATGGCGAACACCAACTCCACTAGTTAGTATGCCTATTCATGTGGAGGAAGCATAACCAGCTAGTCGTAGTTTAGCAGCTATCTGTAACGCCCCGGATTCGTTGCGCCAGGTGTCTGCCAGTTATTCGTCGTCGTTGCCATGTCATTTTCTTGCGTGTTGCACTTTGCCATGTCATCATCTGCATTTCATATCATGTCATCATGTGCATCTCATTTCGCATTCGTGTTCGTCTCATGCATCCGAGCATTTTCCCCGTTGTCCGTTTTGCAATCCGGCACTCCTATGTCCTCCGGCGTCCCTTTTTTTGCCTCTTGTTGTGAGCGGGTATTAAACATTCTCGGAATGGCCCGAGGTTTGCCAAGCGGCCTTGGTATAGCACCGGTAGACCGCCTGTCAAGTTTCGTGCCATTTGGAAGTCGTTTGATACTCCAACGGTTAACCGGGTAACCGCAAAGCCCTCTTTGTGTTGCAGCCCAACACCCCCTTCAAAGTGGCCCAAACCCATCTAACTCCCCTCCATGCTCTCGGTCGTTCGATCACGATCGTGTGGGCGAAAACCGCTCCTCATTTGGACTCTCCTAGCTCCCTATGCCTATATAAACACCTCCTTCCCCGAAATTCCGGATCAATTCACCCCTAACCCTAGCCCCGCTCCTCTCCGCGCCGAAGGACGTGTCCGATTTGGGCCGGACACGTCCGCTCACCGCCACGGACCAACCAGGACGCGACACGTGTCGCTCCGGCGCCCGCCGCCGCCGCCGGCCTGCTGGGCCCGCGGGAGGCCCGCCCGGCCCGGC
>NC_041389.1:294197757-294204169 GCF_002162155.2 Triticum dicoccoides
GCCGCCCCTCGCAGGTCGCCGCTGCCCGTCGGCGCGTCCCGGCCGGCACCGCTCCGGCCGCCCGCCTCCCCGCGTTGGAGCCCGGCCCCGCCGCCAGCCGCCGCCGCGGAAGCCGCGCCACCCCTCGCCTCGCCTCCCCGGGCCCGTCCCCTACCCACTCCGGCCGCCTCCCTCCTTCTCCGGCGAGCCTCGGATTCCGCGCCGCCCCGATCTGGATCTGGATCCGTTTGAGGTTGACCCCGAAATCCACTAAGTCCCCAGTTTTTCACATTATCATGACATGTTCATCGCATTGTATCTCTGCATCCGTAGCTCCGTTTCGTGCGTGTAATATGTCAAATTTTTCACCTCAACGAGTACTTCATTTCATTCCATTGCATCGTTTTCTTTAGAGTCCATCTTGATGCCCTAAATGCTGTTGGAAGAGTGCATGTTGCTGTTGATCTGCTGAAACTGTTATAACATGCTCATTTGTCATTTTTGCCATGATTGATGTGTGCATCCTATGACTATGAGCTCTACATGTGTTTTGATCTATGCTATGCCATCTTTCCAGAGGTGCAATCCGTGTATTTTTTTTGACTTGTGTAGTGAGTGCATCGAGCTTGTTAAGGAGGGTACTTGCTGTTACTGTTTTGCTAGGCTGATTCTGTTATATTTTGTCGCTATGTTAACCTGCTGCTACAAGTCATTTCGTGCATTATTCTGGAGATGTGCACTACGGATGAGTTGTTATACATGTCTTGCTCTATCCATTCATGCCCTTGGTTGCAATTATAGCCTGCCGTAGCTTGTTGTAATCTTGCTCCAAAGTTGCTAAAAAATGTTGTTGTCAACCTATTAACATGAAGTTTAGTTTTGGTCATGTGTTTTCCTAGTGATCCATGCACCCTATGAACTTGTTCTTGCCATGCTTAGCTTCATAAACATGTCTTCTTGGTGGTGGTTGCCTTGCCATGCCATGTACTGCTCTGTAGTGAGTGGTTCAAGCTCACCAACATGCCTACTTATTGTTGTTCCTGCCATGTTTGAATCTGTAATATAACTTGCCATGTTTACATGGGTGCCATCATATTTTCTATGCCTTTTTGGCTCATGGTCAGTAAGGGACTTTTGATATATGCTTTTAGTAGATTCATTCCATGCCTTTGTTTGCCATGATAAGTTCCTGTAACATGTCGTTTGATAGCTCTAAACATTGCAACCTGATGTTATTTTTGCTAAAGTCTGAAACTGTTATTATTTGCAATCTTTCCATGTCTTTTTGAGCATGTTCTAGTGATTTCTGGAGATAGCTCAGTGTTCATGTTTTGTTATGCTTTACCTGTACTTAATGCCCATGCCTTTTGTTATTATGTTGGGGTGCTGTAGCATGTTGTTTTGATGCTTGCAATATGCCTAGTTGCTGTTATGGACAGATTGCTGTTATGCCTTGTATAGAGTATGTATTGAACCGTTGCTCCGTTTTGAGTGTGCTCTACATGAAACTTGTGTGGTTTTGCATGTAGTTCCATATTATCATGTTGCATCCTTTTTTTGAGGTGTTTGCTTGATGTTTGGATGCGTTTTGCATCAATGCCATGTTTAACTTGTTTTGCTCATATCTTCTAGGCCGTAGCTCCAAATCTAATGAACTTTATATGTAACTTGACTAGAATCTCGTGTAGATCATCTTGGTGCACCTTAACTTGCCGTTTAACAACTTGAACATAAGGTTTATTCAGATCTGGACCAATTTCGAAATATGCATATGAGGACTTACCGGAATTGTTATATGTTGTTCCCGGCATCATTTAAACTTGCCTTGATGTGTTGTTCTTGTTTGCATCATCTCTTGCCATGAGTAGCTTCATGTAGCTGTGTCATGCATCATGCTTGTTGCGCATCATGTCTTGTTCATGTGTGGTGTGTTTACTATGTTGTGTGCTTCTTCTCGATAGTTCTCGTTTTGTTGCGATCGTGAGGATGCGTTCGTCTACGTGTGGTTCGTCTTCGTAGCTTCATCTTCTTCATGGACTCGTTCTTCTTCCTAGCGGGATTTCAGGCAAGATGACCGCTACCCTGGATCTCACTACTATCATTGCTATGCTAGTTACTTCGTTCTATCGCTTTGCTGCATTACCTATCTTTTGCTCTTCATGCCTCCCAAATTGCCATGAACCTCTAACCTTTGACACCATTCCTAGCAAACCATTGCTTGGCTATGTTACCGCATTGCTCAGCCCCTCTTATAGCGTTGCTAGCTGCAGGTGAAGGTGAAGATTGCTCCATGGTGGACAGGGTTATGTTGGGATATCACAATATCTCTTATATTATTAATGCATCTATATATTTGGTAAAGGGTGGAAGGCTCGGCCTTATGCCTAGTGTTTTGTTCCACTCTTGCCGCCCTAGTTTCCGTCATACCGGTGTTATGTTCCCGGATTTTGCGTTCCTAACGCGGTCGGGTGATTTATGGGACCCCCTGACAGTTCGCTTTGAATAAAACTTGTCCAGCAAGGCCCAACCTTGGTTTTACCATTTGCCTCACCACCACCTATACCCTTCCCTTGGGTCGGCCAACCCAAGGGTCATCTTTATTTTAGCCCCCCCGGGCCAGTGCTTGTCTAAGTGTTGGTCCGAACCGAGCAGCCTGCAGGGCCCCCTCGGGGAAACTCGAGGTCTGGTTTTACTCGTAGCTTGACTTATCCGGTGTTACCCTGAGAACGAGATATGTGCAGCTCCTATTGGGATTATTGGCGCATCGGGCGGCTTTGCTGGTCTTGTTTTACCATTGTCGAAATGTCTTGTAAACCGGGATTCCGAGACTGATCAGGTCTTCCTGGGAGAAGGTATATCCTTCGTTGATCGCGTGAGCTTATCATGGGCTAAGTTGGGACACCCCTGCAGGGTATAAACTTTCGAGAGCTGTGCCCACGGTTATGTGGCAGATGGGAATTTGTTAATGTCCGGTTGTAGATAACTTGACACCAGATCCGAATTAAACGCATCAACCGCGTGTGTAGCCGTGATGGTCTCTTCTCGGCGGAGTCCGGGAAGTGAACACGGTTTCTGGGTTATGTCTGACGTAAGTAGGAGTTCAGGATCACCTCTTGATCATTACTAGTTGACGACCGTTCCTTTGTTTCTCTTCCTGCTCTTATTTGCGTTGGTTAGCCACCATATCATGCTTAGTCGCTGCTGCAACCTCACCACTTTACCCCTTCCTTTCCCATTAAGCTTTGCTAGTCTTGATACCCATGGTAATGGGATTGCTGAGTTCTCGTGGCTCACAGATTACTACAACAACAGTTGCAGGTACATGTTGTGCAATGATCATGACGCGAGAGCGATGTTTACTTGTTTTGGAGTTCTTCTTCTGCTTCTTCTTCGATCATGGGATAGGTTCCAGGTCGGCAGCCTGGGCTAGCAGGGTGGATGTCGTTTGAGTTTCTGTTTGTGTTCCATCCGTAGTCGGATGTTGATCTCTTGTATGATGTATTGTTGTATTCGTGTGGCATGGTATGCCTCCTGTATGTATCCCCATCTATTATGTAATGTTGATGTAATGATATCCACCTTGCAAAAGCGTTTCAATATGCGGGTCTATCCTTGGTGGGACCTTCGAGTTCCTTTTGAATATGGTCGCATATTGGGCGTGAAAAGTTGGTATCAGAGCCTCGACCGACCCTAGGAGCCCCCTTGATTGATCGTGTAGTTTGGCCGCTGTTGAGTCTAGAAGAAAACTTTTTCGGAGTCTAGTTATATCGGAGAGTGAGAATTCTTTTTACTCCTCTGCCCCTTCGTCGCTCTGGTGAGGAATCTTGACGTAGGTGTTTTGAACTAATCCTCTTCCCCTTCAAATTTTTCTTTAGGATCACGCAGTTGGTTTTCCGTTCGTTGTCCATCCTCTTTTGATCCGGCGCATTTCTCGTCAAGTTGACTCGAGCCTCTTCATCTTTGAGTTCAATGCTCAGTTGTTTTCTTTTTCCCACCTGCCCTCCCTTCTTCTTCTCAGAACCGGAGTCTGTAATCGAGTATCCATCCTACTCGTGCGAAATCTTTGCCTTCTTTCTTCAATGATTTCAACCGGTGTTTTCACTTCAAGATATTTGTCAGGTTCCCCCTTCCAAGTTACCCTTGTTTTCCCAGGATCTTAACTGACTCTTCTAATTCCCCGGAGTTATTCTCAATTCTTTTCAAGTGTGACGTAAGAATGGATTCCTTCAGTCACATGCCTTTTCAAGATCGATTTCAATTATTTTCATCTTTGGTTCAACCCTCCCTCTTTTTCATTTTCCCCGGAGTATCTCAGTAACTTCGGTGGTGTTTCTTGTCGTCATTCTCAGTTTTGAAGATCGAAGAAGAGTTTTTCCCCTAAATCTTGTCCGTTCTCCCAGAGATTCGCGGTGCTAGCTCGATGTTATCCAATCAAATTGTTTCAAGTCATACAAATTCTTTTCATCCATCCGGAGTATTTCAGGAGTTGATTTCTGTTTCTTTTCATCAGAGGCCATCATTCCAGTTATCGTTCTCTATTTATCCCGGTGCTTCGTTCAAGTGTTCTTTATCAGCTCATGATCTCTTTGTTCTTTTGCATCTAAATCCCCTCGAGCATATTGGTTTTTCTAATTCTTCCCGGTGATTCATTCTCTTTCATCAGTCATTTTGAATTCTTACGGTGGGTCGTTCAAGATTTCACTTCCTTCGTTAGCATATTAATCCATTCGTTCTTTTCAATCCTACCGGTGGTTCATGAAGACTTTCTCAAGTTTTGCGCCATATACCCTCTCTTAATCCTTTTCAAGAAGAATAAGTAGTATGCAAAATCCATTGTTTGCCATCAATTTAATTTGATGAAGGATAAGCATACAATAAATCTTATTCGTATTTCATCCAAGTGAGTATTCCTTTCTTTCGGAGTTTGTTCATGATGGATAAATTCTAGTTCCAAGCATTTTCATCTTTCCTTTTCCGGAGTTCAAATTTCCTCAGTCATTTCGTCGGAACCTCCATCTAAACCATCGCAATGCTCATCTATTCTTTCATCCTGCATTTTATCTCGTCATCCTTTTGTCACCGGAGTTCTTCATGATGTTTCTTCATGATTCAATTCATTCTTCAAGTGCGCATCAAGATTCTTGTTCAAGGAATTCTAGTATCTTTTGTTCTTGCATCTCGAAGTGCATTTAATCCTCTGTATTCTTTTTGAGTGGAGTTTTGCATTTCTTCGTTCTTCTCGGCTATTCAATCTTTTTCGTTTGTGGTCGGGGATCTCCTCATAATTTTGAGATGTTTATCCATAAGTTCCACAACAAGCTTATTCTTTCGTTGTTGATCTTCTCAACAACTCCATTCAATCCTTCCTTCTAAGTTCTTTTCATTCTATTTCAATTCTTTCCGGAGGTTTTGTGTTATGTCTTCATCAAGTATCATTCCATCCTCTCTAGCTCGTGTTCTATTCCCCCATGTTTCAGCCGAAGTGCTGCCTAAATCCCTTTCAGTCTTATCCGTTTCTTTTCTCATTCTAACCACTCCGGTTAGAACGAGTGGCTTCATAGTCTATCTGATTCCGTGAGCTTTCGATTCTCGTCATCCTCGTTGTTCCTCTCTTCTTCTCGAGTGCTCTCGATTCTTTGCTTCTTCTCTTGAGTTTTTGTTTCACCTCATCCTTTTTACCATTCCGTCTCGGTCCTAAGATCTCGGGACGAGATCTCTTGTTAGTGGAGGAGTGTTGTAACGCCCCGGATTCGTTGCGCCAGGTGTTTGCCAGTTATTCGTCATCGTTGCCATGTCATTTGCTTGCGTGTTGCACTTTGCCATGTCATCACCTGCATTTCATATCATGTCATCATGTGCATCTCATTTCGCATTCGTGTTCGTCTCATGCATCCGAGCATTTTCCCCGTTGTCCGTTTTGCAATCCGGCACTCCTATGTCCTCCGGCGTCCCTTTTTTGCCTCTTGTTGTGAGCGGGTATTAAACATTCTCGGAATGGCCCGAGGTTTGCCAGGCGGCCTTGGTATAGCACCGGTAGACCGCCTGTCAAGTTTCGTGCCATTTGGAGGTCGTTTGATACTCCAACGGTTAACCGGGTAACCGCAAAGCCCTCTTTGTGTTGCAGCCCAACACCCGCTTCAAAGTGGCCCAAAACCCATCTAACTCCCCTCCATGCTCTCGGCCGTTCGATCACGATCGTGTAGGCGAAAACCGCTCCTCATTTGGACTCTCCTAGCTCCCTATGCCTATATAAACACCTCCTTCCCCGAAATTCCGGATCAATTCACCCCTAACCCTAGCCCCGCTCCTCTCTGCGCCGCCGGACGTGTCCGATTTGGGCCGGACACGTCCGCTCACCGCCCCGGACCAACCAGGACGCGACACGTGTCGCTCCGGCGCCCGCCGCCGCAGCCGGCCCGCTGGGCCCGCGGGA
>NC_041389.1:294204399-294231634 GCF_002162155.2 Triticum dicoccoides
CGCCGCCGCGGGAGCTGCGCCACCCCTCGTCTCGCCTCCCCGGGCCCGTCCCCGACCCACTCCGGTCGCCTCCCTCCTTCTCCGGCGAGCCTTGGATTCCACGCCGCCCCGATCTGGATCTGGATCCGTTTGAGGTTGACCCCGAAATCCACTAAGTCCCCAGTTTTTCACATTATCATGACATGTTCATCGCATTGTATCTCTGCATCCGTAGCTCCGTTTCGTGCGTGTAATATGTCGAATTGTTCTCCTCAACGAGTACTTCATTTCATTCCATTGCATCAGTTTCATTAGAGTCGATCTTGATGCCCTAAATGCTGTTGGAAGAGTGCATGTTGATGTTGATCTGCTGAAACTGTTATAACATGCTCATTTGTCATTTTTGCCATGATTGATGTGTGCATCCTATGAGTATGAGCTCTACATGTGTTTTGATCTATGCTATGCCATCTTTCCAGAGGTGCAATACATGTATTTTTTTTACTTGTGTAGTGAGTGCATCGAGCTTGTGGAGGGTACTTGTTGTTACTGTTTTGCTAGGCTGATTCTGTTATATTTTGTTGCTATGTTAACCTGTTGCTACAAGTCATTTCGTGCATTATTCTGGAGATGTGCACTACGGATGAGTTGTTATACATGTCTTGCTCTATCCATTCATGCCCTTGGTTGCAATTATAGCCTTCCGGAGCTTGTTGTATTCTTGCTCCAAAGTTGCTAAAAAATGTTGCTGTCAACCTGTTAACATGAAGTTCAGTTTTGGTCATGTGTTTTCCTAGTGATCCATGCACCCTATGAATTTGTTCTTGCCATGCTTAGCTTCATAAACATGTATTCTTGCTGGTGGTTGCCTTGCCATGCCATGTACTGCTCTGTAGTGAGTGGTTCAAGCTCACCAACATGCCTACTTATTGTTGTTCCTGCCATGTTTTAATCTGTAATATAACTTGCCATGTTACATGGATGCCATCATATTTTCTATGCCATTTTGGCTCATGGTCAGTAAGGGACTTTTGATATATGCTTTTAGTAGATTCATGCCATGCCTTTGTTTGCCATGATAAGTTCCTGTAACATGTTGTTTGATAGCTCTAAACATTGCAACCTGATGTTATTTCTGCTAAAGTCTGAAACTGTTATTATTTGCAATCTTTCCATGTCTTTTTGAGCATGTTCTAGTGATTTCTGGAGATAGCTCAGTGTTCATGTTTTGTTATGCTTTACCTGTACTTCATGCCCATGCCTTTTGTTATTATGTTGGGGTGCTGTACCATGTTGTTTTGATGCTTGCAATATGCCTAGTTGCTGTTATGGACAGATTGCTGTTATGCCTTGTATAGAGTATGTATTGAACCGTTGCTCCGTTTTGAGTGTGCTCTACATGAAACTTGCGTGGTTTTGCATGTAGTTCCATATTATCATGTTGCATCCTTGTTTTGAGGTGTTTGCTTGATGTTTGGATGCGTTTTGCATCAATGCCATGTTTAACTTGTTTTGCTCATATCTTCTAGGCCGTAGCTCCAAATCTAATGAACTTTATATGTAACTTGACTAGAATCTCGTGTAGATCATCTTGGTGCATCTTAACTTGCTGTTTAACAACTTGAACATAAGGTTTATTCAGATCTGGACCAATTTCAAAATATGCATATGAGGACTTACCGGAATTGTTATATGTTGTTCCCGGCCTCATTTAAACTTGCCTTGATGTGTTGTTCTTGTTTGCATCATCTCTTGCCATGAGTAGCTTCATGTAGCCGTGTCATGCATCATGCTTGTTGCGCATCATGTCTTGTTCATGTGTGGTGTATTTACTATGTTGTGTGCTTCTTCTCGATAGTTCTCGTTTCGTTGTGATCGTGAGGATGCGTTCGTCTACGTGTGGTTCGTCTTCGTGGCTTCATCTTCTTCATGGACTCGTTCTTCTTCCTAGCGGGATTTCAGGCAAGATGACCGCTACCCTGGATCTCACTACTATCATTGCTATGCTAGTTGCTTCGTTCTATCGCTTTGCTGCGTTACCTATCTTTTGCTCTTCAAGCCTCCCAAATTGCCATGAACCTCTAACCTTTGACACCATTCCTAGCAAACCATTGCTTGGCTATGTTACCGCATTGCTCAGCCCCTCTTATAGCGTTGCTAGCTGCAGGTGAAGGTGAAGATTGCTCCATGGTGGACAGGGTTATGTTGGGATATCGCAATATCTCTTATATTATTAATGCATCTATATATTTGGTAAAGGGTGGAAGGCTCGGCCTTATGCCTGGTGTTTTGTTCCACTCTTGCCGCCCTAGTTTCCGTCATACCGGTGTTATGTTCCCGGATTTTGCGTTCCTAACGCGGTCGGGTGATTTATGGGACCCCCCTGACAGTTCGCTTTGAATAAAACTTGTCCAGCAAGGCCCAACCTTGGTTTTACCATTTGCCTCACCACCACCTATACCCTTCCCTTGGGTCAGCCAACCCAAGGGTCATCTTTATTTTAGCCCCCCGGGCCAGTGCTTGTCTAAGTGTTGGTCCAAACCGAGCAGCCTGCGGGGCCCCCTCGGGGAAACTCGAGGTCTGGTTTTACTCGTAGCTTGACTTATCCGGTGTTGCCCTGAGAACGAGATATGTGCAGCTCCTATCGGGATTGTCGACGCATCGGGCGGCTTTGCTGGTCTTGTTTTACCATTGTCGAAATGTCTTGTAAATCGGGATTCCGAGACTGATCGGGTCTTCCTGGGAGAAGGTATATCCTTCGTTGATCGCGAGAGCTTATCGTGGGCTAAGTTTGGACACCCCTGCAGGGTATAAACTTTAGAGAGCCGTGCCCGCGGTTATGTGGCAGATGGGAATTTGTTAATGTCTGGTTGTAGATAACTTGACACCAGATCCGAATTAAAATGCATCAACCGCGTGTGTAGCCGTGATGGTCTCTTCTCGGCGGAGTCCGGGAAGTGAACACGGTTTCTGGGTTATGTCTGACGTAAGTAGGAGTTCAGGATCACCTCTTGATCATTACTAGTTGATGACCGTTCCTTTGTTTCTCTTCTCGCTCTTATTTGCGTTGGTTAGCCACCATATCATGCTTAGTCGCTGCTGCAACCTCACCACTTTACCCTTTCCTTTCCCATTAAGCTTTGCTAGTCTAGATACCCATGGTAATGGGATTGCTGAGTCCTCGTGGCTCACAAATTACTACAACAACAGTTGCAGGTACAGGTTGTGCGATGATCATGACGCGAGAGCAATGTTTACTTGTTTTGGAGTTCTTCTTCTGCTTCTTCTTCGATCAGGGGATAGGTTCCAGGTCGGCAGCCTGGGCTAGCAGGGTGGATGTCGTTTGAGTTTCTGTTTGTGTTCCATCCGTAGTCGGGTGTTGATCTCTTGTATGATGTATTGTTGTATTCGTGTGGCATGGTATGCCTCCTGTATGTATCCCCATCTATTATGTAATGTTGATGTAATTATATCCACCTTGCAAAAGTGTTTCAATATGCGGGTCTATCCTTGGTGGGACCTTCGAGTTCCTTTTGGATAGGGTCGCATATTGGGCGTGACACTATCGCATTTGATGTTGTTAAATCGTATGTGCGTATCTTCCCAACTTGGAAATATTATACTGAAGATGAAGGAAAATGCCAGTTGCAACACCCAAGAGTTATGTGTAAGTAATGTTATTCATGGCAATTACTTTGCTTTGTCCCATACACCCAAGAGTCAGGCATGATGGTTATAATACAGCAAATTTTCCCATTTTTCTCTATAGAGAAGGACCGATTTCGAAACTCAGGATGAGGTAACCTGTGCTAATACCTCTGCTATGTTCAAGAATGCTTGGTGGCAGTATCGGAATTACCTAAAGAAAACGTACTTCACTGGCAAAGAAACTCATCAAATTCCCTTACGTTCTCCTGAGACACATTTACTGGACGATGACTGGGAACGCCTTGTTCTGTACTATCTCAAACCAAGAATGTGGTAAGGTCTATGAGCTCATTTTCTATTTTTAAGTACTGTATTCTTGTGTCTTACTGTACTCTGTTCATGTAGAACAAGTCCCTAAACCTGAAGAACAACTGTTCTAATTTAATATTCCATTGCTATCATAGTTCAAAAAAGCGCTAGGCGTTAATTGCGCGTTTTACCACCGCCTTGCGCTTTACTGACCAAAGTGCATGCTTATGTGCAGTTATGCACAGATTAAGCATAGTTATGCACAATGCGTTTTGCCAACGCCTAGAGCCTAGGCGCGCCTTTTTTAACTATGATTGCTATCGTGCATACTGCTTTGCTCTTGTATCACTGTATTTACTCATACAAACTTATTTTTAAATTGAAGGATCCAATCGAAACTCCAATGGCACAGTAGGTATGTTCACGCATGTTTCTTTAACAGGTTTGCTCTTATCAATAGCTCTGTTGATTTCAATTTCAATTGTGTATACAGTTGACTTCTCATATCATGCATATTACTAGAATCACAACAGGGCCAATAGTGTTGTTGTACATGTAGACCCGTGGTACCCATCTGAAATCTTGTTGTGCCGTGTAGTTTCCCACGCTTTGTATTCTTTCATTGTTGCTTTGTCTTGAACTGATATGATTTGAACTGTGTCTCTATTTTGATTTGGCAAGACAATGCAGTGACCATAGGACATAGATATATCTTTGTTTGATGCTTTTATTATGTACTAGTATTTGGCAATAGAAGAATTGGTAGTTTAATCCTGTCCACCTTACTAATGAACTGGTTCACCAAAATGAGTTTCATATACTAGTACAAGCTAAACCTGTTATGTGTCTGCTTGTTTCTTCTTTTAGAATGCTGACAAAATATTGGGAAAGAGTGCCTTATTAAGCAATGGTAAAGGAAGTAATGCAGACAAGGTTCAGGATAGTGACACATCCTTGTTGGTCTCCAACAAAGCTGATAAAACAGCTAAGGAAGACTATCTTGAAGACAGTGAGACAACCCCAAAGTCTTGTCTTGGTTTAATGTTCGAGTTACTGGCCACTACCACTTGCACAAGCTATTGAAACTCACTGTGTGAATCAATTCGGCTTCTTGAGTCTCAACTGCAAGCTGAAATACATCGATCAGCTATGCTGCGACAAGAAGCGGAAGGACTGCGGGAGTCCTTGGAGCATTCAGATGCATACTTTCTGGTGCAACAGCAAGCGTTGGAGGATTTTAGCGCCAAACAGGACAAAGCTAATAAGCTTGCTAAGCTTATTGCTAGCATGGTGGATACCCAAGATAACGTTTCTTAAGCTCTTCTGAAGTTGTTTCAGTTATGCTCTTGTTTTGTTGCCGCGTTTATTTGCACTGGTGGCCAATTTTGACGGCCAGTGTATGTAATATGCTGCTTTGTTCCCTATATTTGCACTGGTGGCGAACTTTGATGCCCAGTGGATGTAATATGTGTAATAGCGGTAATAGGCTAGTGTTAGTTGCTTGCTTATTTATTTCCTCATTGTCTTGTTTAGTTGTTTGCTTGTAGTCACTGCGGTTCTTATTCTGTGTTTTACTAGTGGCCACAATAGCCTATTTTTGGTAACTAGGCCAAAATAATCATGGCAGCACACAAACTGTTGTAACCCTGGGCCTCCTGCGAGCCGTATGATCCATGGGCCTTCTACGGTCGTAGGATCCATTGGCGGGCCGTAGGATCCATGGGCCTTCTACGGGCCATAGGGTCCATGGGCCTTCTACGGGCCATAGGGTCCATGGGCCTTCTACAGGCCATAGGGTCCATGGGCCTTCTACGGGCCGTAGGATCCATGGGCCTTCTACGGGGCGTATCATCGTTTCGCCAATCATGGGCCATACTATTCATGGACCACAACGGGCCGTATTTGATAACTGTATGAAAACAGCCCAGCGGTTTTTTTATACGAAAACGGCCCAACGTATTAACGGTCCACAAACGGGTCGACTGTAACGACGGGCTGAATTTGTCCCACAAGTAGAAAATGACAGTAATGGGCCGTAAGTAACCGAATGCTGCAAATGAGCCAAAGAATAAATGGGCCCTGAGAAGGCCGAAAGATAACTTGGGCTGGAAACGACCCAGTGGAATAATGGGCCGTTAATGGGTATAAAGTGATACACTGTTCATTACGGGCCAGTTTCACCACGGGTCTTTAATGGGCCAAGATTTACAAAGGGCCTCATATGGGCCGAAAGAAGTCATGGGCCACACATGGGCCGGAAGTTAAAACAGGCTGGAATCATATTGGACGGCCCAGATGACGCTACTGGGCCTAATTCGAATAGGGCGTAACGGGCCCTGGGTTAACGGGTTGTAAATTGGCTATATGCGGACAGGCTTTCCGTGGGCCGGCCCGCCACCTTTTGACCAAGTCAAACGGGCAGGCCTTTTCACAGGAATGGGCCTCTGTTGGGCCGTGCCACGTGTCAACGTATCATAGGCGCCTTGGGTCCAATGAGTGGATGACATCTGTCCCAACGGTGAGCCAACACGTGTTTCCTCCAGCCAATGATGATTTTACACGTGGAAAATCCCCATTGGTCGGGGCTGTTAACAGGTTATCGGATCCAAAACCCGACCCGATAGCTTAACGGTGTACCGTTACGGTGGATGCCACGTGTCGGTCACCCTTAACGAAAGCACTTCTATGACGCGCGATTTATCGTCATGGAAGTGGACACTTCCGTGATGATAATTTTGGTAATGTCATGGAACACTTCTACGATAGCACAAGTATGACTCTCTTGATTCTGTCATAAAATCGTCATGGAAGTACATGCATGACAAAAAACGCGACTTACTGTGACAAACACGTATCATCACGGGAGTGTATTTTTTTGTAGTGCAAGGCCTTGCGAGAGGCGAAAGAAGTGCGGTCCGAGTCTAGAGCGGCCCGGGAGGAGATCCAACAAGCTGGGGAGATCGCGGTTGGGAAGCCTTTTTGTTGCAAACTAAGTTTGGCGATCCGATTTATGCTCCACTTAATAAAGTGTGGAGTTCTCCAGACGAATTGTTGGACTTGCCGAAAAGTGCTTCCGATGTGACGCAGTTTTACCAAGCGCAAGAAGGGTATGCGATGGAGAAGCTTATCTGGTTGCAGTTCGGTGCGTCAAAACGCCCACTGTTGCTGAACGAACAAATGACCCAATGGGCCTAACTCCATAGACTATTCGGTTCTGCCATGAAGGACGTTGTGGCCGGGTTGTGGCCGAACGAGCCAATTCCGTAAAGTTATTTTGGTTTGGTGCGGCGACTTGCTGATGCGGTGCCGCGTATCGACGTCGTTAAGCGGTCGGCGTGCATTGAAGGTGCACGGATGGCCTTTGCCCGTGTCAAGACATACTGAGCGAAGATGAAGGCCACAGATGTTGCCGCGAAGGGTCCACCCAAAGGCAAGGACCATCACACACCAGAGCATTATTTCGAGGATGTCCTGGAGGGTGCCCACTTGATAAAGGGTAAATGCTTGAAAAACATGATATTCGAGTGAAATGTATGGGTAGTTGTAAAAGACAATGTTAAGATAAGGCTATATATGTTAGTTTTGCCTAAAACTTTTGTTCCTCTTGTGCAGCCGCTTTTTTATTAATATGAAAGTTTTCCAATCGTCGGCTTCAGCCCCCTCGTATAAAGTATGGGGGTGTTCGGAAAAGCATTTTATCACTCTTAACCCAACGTCTTGGTCCATTAAGTAGGTGTCAATGCGGTGAACTAGGCAATCGGACTATAGGGCGTTAACACTTTCACTGAGCCATAGGAGTTTTATAGGGGGGACTACGATATAGCCCCTGGTATGTGTATGGCTTATTCCAATATGGTGTGTTACATATATGACCTGAAGAAAAAGGTCCTTTGTATAACACGGAGGGAATCATGAAAGATTCTGATAAGTCATTGAGTGGTTGACCAGCTCTCGCCACATCATGACAGTCAGTTTTCGGCTTTCTCTACTAAGGTGCTTGACCAGATGAACCGGAAGCACAATCGCAGTAGTTCTCCCTTTACTACCCTAGCCGATAGAGCGGAACGTAAGGTAGCAAGCACAGGAGCCGGGCAACCCAACTATTGACCCAAGACATGATTCGGAGCTGATGCATATAAGGTCAAACTCGCGACGCTGAAGTACACTATAAAGCTGTTCGGACTTGTCGGCAACTCATTTGTTCCCATACCGAGCCCCTGGAAAGTTATGCCGAGGTATGTGTGTGAAACAACCATAGGAGCCAAATTCAGTTTTTTTTGGAAAAAAGTGAATGATGAATGCGGATTTATGTTTACTGGCACCTGAGTGATATGCCAATATTTATTTTATAGATAACAAAGCCGCAACCCTGGCTATTTGACATGCCCGGGGTCGAAGGCGGAGGAAAAAGGCACATTACAGGCTCGAAATAAAGAGTGCGGTCTACAAAAAGTTGTTTTGGACCTCCTGTCACACGTCTGCGCCGCCTGTCCTCGGTGAGGGGACTCCTTGACGGAAATAGCCCCCTAGGTGAGTGTACGAATCCGAACTCCGCTAGAGTCCGTTAGATGTTTAGCCTTTGCGTCATCTGTAGTAAAGGATAATGAAAAAAGAAAGAGTAATTAGAAAAAAAGTTATGGGAGTGCTTGTAGGCTCGTCCGTATTGTGTTTCCGCCAATGCCCAGGGTATCTTAAGTGCATAGTTATGTATGTGCGATACAAATTTCGCAGGTATATGAGGTGGGTGGCGGAAGCTGAACTGCTAGGTCCACTCCGGAATTGGTCGATCCTGTTGTATGGAGACCGGTGGCTTAATGGCCGGCAAGGTGTGCGGTTTAATGAGACCGCTTTGTACTTCGGTGGAGGTTGCCACAGTATAATATTTAGTCCTAAGGGAGTGTTTCTCCTGCTCCCATGTGGAGTTGTGTGTCACGTATACCATGTTCATTGTTTTTACTTCAGGGGGAAATTGCTTCTGACCCCCAGTATTTGGTTTGTGAGTCTCTTCGTCACTGCTATCACCGAGAGGCCTCCTCCCCTTGTATTCGGTATTGAGCTTGCCGGCCTCCTTGAAGACCCAATAGCCTCTGTTGGTATGGTTAGCTGACTTATCGAGGTGGCCATGAATCTGGCAGGGCCGGTCCAATATCTTGTCTAAATTGGATGGTTCGTCTCGATTTGCCTTGAAGGGATTTTTCCTTTGACCGGGTCTGGGACCGCTGGATCCGGTGTTGACCGTAGTGTCGCGCGTTCTTTCATTATCATTGCGACGTTTGTGCTTGCTACGTTGTGGCTTGTCGTTGCCATCTCGGACTTCAGAAGTGCCCGGATCGCTGGCGCTGTTGCTTCTAAGAGCGAGCCAGCTGTCTTCTCCCGTGCAAAGCGGGTCATTAGAGCGGCAAGGGCTGACATGGATTTTGGTTTTTCTTGACCGAGGTGGCGGGCAAGCCACTCGTCCTGGACGCTATGTTTGAAGGATGCTAGGGCTTCCGCGTCCGAACAGTTGACGATTTGGTTCTTTTTGACTAAGAACCTAGTCCAGAGCTTCCTGGCTGACTCTTCGGGCTGCTGGACAATGTGACTTAAGTCATCGGCGTCTGGTGGCCGGACATATATACCTTGGAAGTTGTCGCGGAAGGCGTCTTCCAAGTCCTCCCAGCTGCCAATAGAGTTTTTCGGCAGACTGTTTAACCGTACCAAGCTGGTCCTTTGAGTTTTAATGGCAGGTATTTGATGGCATGAAGGTCATCTCCGCGGGCCATGTGGATATGGAGGAGGAAATCATCGATCCATATCGCGGGATCAGTTGTTCCGTCGTATGATTCGATATTCATGGGTTTAAACCCATCTGGGAATTCATGCTCCATTACTTCGTCTGTGAAGCAAAGAGGGTGCGCGGCGCCTCTGTATTGGGCCACACTGCGACGTAGCTCCGATGGAGTCCGTCTGCGGTTTTCTGCCCGGGCGTGATTAGGCTTGTCACGTCCGAGTAGATAGTCGTCGCTACGCGTCGGGGCGCGTCCTCGTGATCCGTAGATCGATCTAGCATGTTTTTCTCTGCTGTTCGGGCCCTGCCGGGGGTCGTATGTATAACCCTTAGCTATTTTATCCCTGCCTTTACGGCAAGGTGGGGTGGGCTGGTGTTCGGCTTGAGTTGCCACTCTGTCATGACCGTGTTGTGGTCGATTAGCCGTATAGTGTGATGAAGGTATGGGCTCCAGCGCCTCATCACCATACTAAGGTAGCAATTTGCGCTTCGGGTAATTTTTGGTTGGGACACTAAGGCCGTATTCCTTGGTGGCTAGGACTTCGGTCCATCTATCATTGAGCAGATCTTCATCAGCTTGAAGCTGCTGCTGCTTCTTTTTCAGGCTTCTTGTAGTGGCTATTAGCCGGCGCTTAAAGTGCTCCTGCTCAAGAGGCTCCTCAGGCATGATGAAATCCTCATTGCCGAGGCTCTCTTCGTCTTCGGAGAGTGGAAGATAATTACTGTCCTCTGAGTCTTCGTTTATGGCCTGTTCGTCAGGGCTAACGTGCCCGTCTTCCCGTTCATCCTGCTCGGTCGTTTGCTCCCCGGGATCTTCATTGTCTTCGACACCGTCTGGAGTGTGATCGTCTCCTGTGCCGGCGTTGTTGTCCTTGCTGCGGCGGGATTGAGAGTGGTGCCGCTGACGCCGACACTTTGGTTGTGTCTTAGGAGGCTCATCCTTAGCTGGATTTTCCTTGTCCTCGCCGTTATTCTCTTTGGGTGTATCCACCATGTATACGTCGTACGAAGAGGTGGCCGTCCAACGCCCGGTAAACGGCGGGTTTTGGCCGTGCTCCACATCTGCATCGTCGTCCATACCGTTGATGTCTTCGGAGCCGTAATTGAGCATGTCAGTCACGTCCTCGACAGTGGCTATGTAATGGGTGGCGGGTGGGAAGCAAAATTCCCCATCATCAGCCTCCAGTTCAAACCGGACATAGTTCGGTTGTGAGCCTTCCGCTAAGGATAGATTTCTTAATGAGTTTAATACGTCGCCTCAAGGCGAGTGCCGGAAGATATCTGCGGCACTGAATTTGAAGATCGATAACTTATCAAGCTCAGCGTCTGTGGACGCACATGGTTCGGAACTTATAGCCGGAGACGAGGCCGGAGTTCCGGTGACACAGATATCACATAAGGTTAAGTCAGTGTGTGGCTCCAACACCGCAGAATATGTGGCCTCCGTGGCGGGGTTGAGCTTCCCGTCCTCGGATGGCGCGATCTGCTCTGGATCTAAGGCCGGAGCGGTTACAAGTGCAATTTCCTGAGTTTGTTCCGATGACAAATTCAAATCATGTTCATCGTAGGAATAGGGAGCGGCTGTCGTGGTCTCGAATCCATCAAAGATCAAGTCTCCATGGATGTTTGCAACATAGTTCAAGCTCCCAAATCTGACCTGATGGCCAGGGGCGTAGCTGTCGATCTGCTCTAGATGGCCAAGCAAGTTGCCCCGCAGTGCGAAGCCGCCAAACACGAAGATCTGTCCGGGGAGAAAGGTTTCCCCTTGGACAGCATCGTTGTGGTTGTTTGAAGAAGTGATCAAACCTTTTTGGGACGGCACAGTGGAACTCTCAATGAAAGCACCAATGCCGGTGTCAAAACCGGCGGATCTCGGGTAGGGGGTCCCGAATAGTGCGTTTAAGGTCGATGGTAACAGGAGACAGGGGACACAATGTTTACCCAGGATCGGGCCATCTCTATGGAGGTAATACCCTACTTCCTGCTTGATTGATCTTGATGAATATGAGTATTACAAGAGTTGATCTACCACGAGATCATAATGCCTAAAACCCTAGAAGTCTAGCATGTATGATTATATTTTTCCCTATAGACTAAACCCTCCAGTTTATATAGACACCAGAGGGACTAGGGTTGTACAAAGTCGGTTATAGAGAAAGGAATCTTCATATTTGGCCACCAAGCTTGCCTTCCACACCAAGGAGAGTCCTATCCAGACACGGGAGAAAGTCTTCGATCTTGTGTCTCCACAGCCCATTAGTTCGGCCCATGTCCAACAGGCCGGACGACCGAGGACCCCTTAGTCCGGGACTCCCTCAGGCGCCGGCGATCGTTTAGATTAGGTTTACAGTAGGTTTTAGTACAGTTTGTGCGAAATATGTAATCAATATCGTCCAGTTTGTAGGAAAAGTTTTCGAAATGTAATGCATATCATTCGGTTAATTTGAAATTTATTTTGTTTGCACGAATTTCGTCCGGTTAGTTCATATGGTTGTCAAAGGTATGCGGGCAGCATTGGATGGCATCCATCAGTGTCCTCGGACAGATGTCGGTGTAAATTTGTGGGCCAGCGCTGGAGATAAACAGTGCTCCATTATTTGGCAGGGAACAGTTATCCCTCGATGAAAATCAGATCCGCCGTGTTTCGCACTCCTCCCATGTAAGAGTGTAAACTCTTGCTTACATAAAAATGGAGCAAGTGGACGACACTGTAGCACATCATATCACTCAAACTAGCCTGCCTAACGCGCGGGAAAGCACCGCCCTCGTCATTTTGTTCTGGATTTCTATCGATCGATCGCACGAAATTTTTTTGCTTTGCAGGTTCAGAAGAAAAGGCGGCACACTTACGAATCGTACGCATCGCATCCTCGGTTGTCCGGCTCGCACGCCGCTCACCATAAGGGACACGCGTTTTCTTGCAATTTCACTGACATGTGGGACTGCAATTGAATAACCGTCGATAGCCGAAATCTAATCGCTCGGCGGGCGTCGGCTAAGAAGAGAGAGACAGGGGTGGGAGAAGAGATCGCCCGCCCGCCGTGCACGGACTCCAAGAAATATCTGGTGATAATGTGAGGTGGGCCATGCGGGAGTCCGGACCGCTTCCAAGCCCTCCCCCCTTAGACGCCAGCTTCCCGCATTCATAGCAAGTAGTACCAGTAAAATACTGGCCTATGAGCCTGCTAATGTGGTGGAGAGAGAGGCATTGACAAAGTCAAGGAGTGGGCTCTGCAAGAGCCCGTCTCTACGCGTGCTCCTAGGTATAAAAAAACTAATTCTAAAAAAAGAGGCATAAAAAAATTGTGTCTAAAAAAATAAAGGTAAAAACATTTGAGAGGAAATATATAGAGAGAAAGTGACAAAACGTTGTAACCTTTATAGCCGACCTTATAGTCAACACTATGGTAGTATTACATGAGGAAGGAGGGAGTGGTGCACATGCCAAGTTCACTGGGCTGTCGTGTTTCACACTCCTCCGTCATAACAGTGGAGACAATAGCTTTCATCAAAAATAAACAATGAATACTCGTTGCTCGTCCTCTGTATCAGAAAAGAATACTTTCCATTCGCTGACATGTGGGACGTCGACCATCCTGGTCCACCTGCCATGCACAAAATTATCCTGGTCCACCCCGGTCGTAGCATAGGCCCAACCTTTCCCGATGTAAGTTGGTCGGACGAAGGAACCATCATGACTTTGTTGAATTCGCTTCTTCAAGAAAATTTACTGCACCCGCAATACTGATACCACAGGAGAATACTGGACGGCACTGTACCATGTCATATCACTAAAACCCACTAGGCCAAACTAGCCCGCCTAGGATTTGTACTCCCTCCATTTCAAAGTTAGTACTAGTACAAAGTTGAGTCGTCTATTTTGGAATGGAGGGAGTACGTCTCTGTACTGCTATGATTTTGTGTTGTATGTCTCTGTAGTTTTGCTACGATTTTCCTACCTTATGAACCAAATGAGGCCTGAATGTATCCGTGTCGACTATTGTCTGATCGATCGCTAAGCCTACAAATTTAGGAGCTTGGGCTATTGGCCGATCGACGACGGATAAGTATAAGCGTACCACGAGGTCAACAGCCCCAACATTTCTCTTCGGTGAGTGTTTTGCAAGTACTATAGTTGGCATAGTAGCTAGCCTACTAACACCAAGAATCATCAAACAAGCCCTACTAATACAATAAACAGTTCGAACTTACATCTAAGCATGCGATATATTACATCAAAAGCTGGTGAGGATGCATCTATTTCCATAACTCGGAGAGGGTTCGCATGATTCACTATCAAACAAAAGTAGCAAGTACCGCCCACACAAGACTGTGCACTAGCCCTAAGATGGTTTGATAACACGCATCGTTATGGTAATTAAACACAGGGCAATGCAAACTGCCCTGACGGATTAGCGTGACCAACTATTTCTTGTCATCGATCTCTCAGGCAATGACCACAGCACGGACAGCTGCATGGTAATCGATCTCTAGGGCGATGTCCACAGGACTGACCGCGACATCGGAATCAATCTCTGGGGCGATGTCCACAGGATGGACAGCAGCATCAGAATCGATCTCTGGGTTGATGTCAATAGGACATACCGCAACATCGAAATCGATCTCTGGGGCGTTGTCCACAGGACGGGCCGCGACATCGGAATCATCAAGGACGTCCACCGGCACCTGCACAACCCTAACATATTAGCAAGCACATTGCAAATAATCAAAAACCACAACAATGGTAAGGCATTATTTTTTACCTTGTGCAGCTCACCGAGGGATCCCATCCCTCTGGGGGCCATCTCCTCGTCCTCGATGGGGGCCATCACCTTGCCAGGGGAATACTGCTTCTCAATGGCGACTATCTCCTCAAACTCGGCCTTGAGCCTCACATAGGTGGCCATTAGAGTCTCTAGAGTAGGCATGGTGGGGCCCTTGCTGTTCTTCCAACTTTCTTTGAGGAGTTCGTCCGCCAACGTCATCAACTCTTTGTCCATTGCTTGTTTCTTGGAGTTCTTGGTCTCCATGGGTTGGCCCGAAACATGGTCAACTCGTTGGTCGGTGCTCGCTTCCTGGAGATCGCTGTCTCCAGTGGATTGTCTGTCGGCAACTCTTTGGCTAGTGCTCTGGGATCCATCAATGAACTGACAGACAAAAAGCAATCGAAAGGAAACCACAATCGCTATGAAAACGGGAAAAGAATAGGCTGTGAGAATCGGTCGGTGCTTTGCAAAAAGAATATTCTTGGAATGAAAATACAGCAGCATCACTGATTCGCCCACCTTTCCTTCGTCGGTATAGAAGAAAACTAGCAGAAGTGAGTAGCCTGGAGTGAGGTTTTCTTCTAGAAAGGGGGGAAAGGGCTTCAACGAGCGTTCCAGTGAAATGATGGTTGCTTCGTCCAGTCCAACTTCGAGGCCACTTTACCACTGCTAGTAAAGGTGGGTTTTGTGATATGACGGGTCATGACGACCACACCGGGGTGACTAGTGAGTCTCGACTATAGCACCTCACTGTGCTTTGGTGGATGGCACGCGGGCCCGGATGCTTTGATGTCCCGCATGTAGATAGATAGGCTAGTCATATAGGAGTGCTCAATATTGTGAACCGCGACCAAGGCGGAGAGGAAAATGAGAGAACTACGTAATTAATGCATGAGTTTAATTAGGGTAGTTTTGTAAAGTACGAGATACATTCCTCCAATCACAAAATGCCTTGGTTGATGAGATTTGATATTTGAGCCAGTACTGCACGCGATGTAGTCTAGTCACTTGTTGAAATCTCTAGAAAGGCAAATACTCCTTTCCGGTTTACAGGGATATACTAGCAAGTACTAGTACTACAATAGTGGGCTCAAATAGCAATTTTGTCTCATGCAAGAGCCTGGCTATATGTGTGCTCTAAGGCTCCGCACCATGCCCCACCCCTACACAAAGACCGTCACGCGAGCGTTCGCAACTGCCACGTTCGGGTTGCGCTTGGCTCTTTGCCTCTTCAAGAAGACGAACAATGATGTTACTACTACTTCTACAGTATCAAATCCACTGCTGCATGTCCGTCCACCGCGTGCGGGAGGGATAGCCACCACGCGCATGGGTGAGGGAGAAGACGTGTAGTAGTAAAATCAAGCTTCTCCTCGTTGTACGAGTTGACGTGACACAGCATAGCACTGGCCCCACATGGTTGCCTCTAAACTTGGCTGAAAGACCCGCAGTGTACAATACTCCATTTGTTGCAACCTCTAACATTTACCCCACCACAAATTAAAATATATATTCTTGTCTTGACCAGATGAGCGCGCAAACTAGAATCACTAGGATGACAGATAGGGCCAGAAGATAACTTTAATCAAAAAAAGCATGGAGCTGACCCCAACGATCTTAAGCTTACACGCATGGTACACGCTATCCTAGACTACTCTACACATGAAAATGCCACACGAGCGTCCGGGCTGCGCTTGGCTCTTCACCTCTTCGGGAAGTCGAACAATGATGGAGTACTACTGCAGTGGAGCAGTACTACAGTATGCTTCTGGCCATCTGACACCGATTGAACTGCTGCATGTCCACCGCGTGCGAGAGGGAGAGCATGTAGTGAATGAAAGCTTCTCCTAGTCCTGCCAGCCACCACGCTCCTGGGCGAGGGAGGGACGCAGCTTCATTGACTTACTACTCCTGCCTTTGCGTCTATGACAGGTGGGCCCAACAGGTGGGTGGCCCACTTGTCATGCAGCCAAAGGCAAGTGCGGTTAAGGCGAGAGGGCGTTGTAGTAATCAAACTTCTTGGTCTTGTATGAGTTGACGCGACACATCAAAGCACTGCACTCGATATATTTCAATAATTTTCATTTACCGATGCATTAGTTACTCCCTCCGTTCCTAATATAAGTCTTTTTAGACATTTCAAATGGACTACAACATACAGATGTATGTAGAATTTTAGAGTGTAGATTCACTCATTTTGCTTCATATGTAGTCACCTGTTGCAATCTCTAAAAAGACTTATATTTGGAAAAGGAGGAAGTACAACGCATGCATCCATGCATGCCGTGACTTTCCTTTTGATACTTGCATGAGTTGATTTGATGCACCTTGCCAAATTTTGACTATAAATTTAACTAACCAAATGTTCATGGACGTCACAAAAAATTACGGGGCTGTTTGGATTGTGACTATGTTTAAAGTGTCTTATGTTGCCACATTATTTTTACCACACTTGCCTAACCTTAGTTGCTCAAATTGTTAGACCCACTTTGGCTTGCCTAAGGGAATCTTGCCACACTTTTTGTGTCTATGACATGTGGGGTTCACTGCTAATAAAAAATTTCTTGTCTTAGGTGTGGCTAGAACCAAACACCCACCTAACTTGGTCAAATTTGCCTAAGGTCAGGTGTGGCAAAGTGTGGCAATATGTAGTTGGAAACCAAACAGACCCTACATCATTGAAAACTATGTTCAAATACGAATCAAACGACATAATTTTTGTTAACATGCACTAACATTTTGTCAGTTAAATCATTGGTCAAAATTTAGCACCAATTACAAAGGGGCCCAATAAATATTGTACTCTCACATTTTGTTTTCAGGATACTCCCACATACTGCATTCGTTCCCAAATATAAGTCTTTTTAGAGATTCTAACAAGTGACTACATACGGAGCAAAATGAACGAATCTGTACTTTAAAATACGTCTACATACATCCGTATGTTGTAGTCCATTTGAAATGTCTAAAAAGATTTATATTTAGGAACGGAGGGAGTAGAAAATATAAATAATAATGCATGTTGGGGCAGCCCACATTTCCGATAATTTTAGCCATGGGCTTGTTCACAATTTTTACGAGGGGGTGGTTGTTCATTTAATGGAGGGTCTTGTTCCAGACTTGAACAATACAAAGTGCAACCTGGCACACCGTAACACCACTTGGAATAAGCGGGTAGCTATCTCAAAAAACAATCAAAAACAACAACAAAACGGCGACCTGGCACATACACAATTTTAAACGATTGTTTTGATGGAGTGAAAAAGGAAAACTACCCCACTACGTATATATAGGTTGGAGCCTTCGTGCTTGCTTGCTAGGGTTGCTCTATTCACACACACTCATCCTCTCCAGATCTAAACAAGATAGCCGTGGTAACACTGTCTTTCTCCCTTCAAAAAGCACTATCTTTCTATCCTCACCGCCGATTACAGATCCGGACGTATCCCCCTCAGCCAGTGAAGGGGGGAGGGGCAGCGTTTAGGCCGTCGTTGACAGTGAGGGAGGAGACCCACTACCGGCCACACTATTATCTCTGGCCGAGCGCCGGCGCGGGAGGTCCTCCGATCCCTTCGTCCTTGCCCTAGTGTGGGAGGATCCGACCTCCCGCCGCCCACCTATCCACATGCCGATGACCTTCAGGTATATCTTCCTTTGAAACCGCCTTAGCTCTACTTCCCCAGCTCGCTACGTCACTGCATGTGCATCATTCTCTGCCTCTCAACCCCTCTCGATCGGATGGTCCAACGTCACCTATTTTTTTCTTCTATTGTTAGAGGTAAAGCTACTTCATGGAGTCGAATCTTCTACTTGGTTCAAACAAGAAATAAAGTGGGGGTGGGGAATTTAGTATGTACATCGGACTTGGTACAAACAGGAAGGACAGGGGGTGAAAGTAGTATAGACTGGTCATCCAACCGGTCTCTTGGTCGAAAAGGGAAATATCGAGGTAATGTTGTACACAGTGGTATGACCAGGACTAGATTTTCTATCCACACATAGGAGTAGGTGGCTAGAGTGAACAAAAATGGGACCAACCCAGATATGTTTCTTGGATGTTTGTTTCTCGGGGTAACAAACTCTGAATCGCCACTTTATGCCCCTGATTAGGTACATGGTGCTGGACTGCTGGTGCACCCACTGTCCCATGCCCTTATACCAAATATTTAGATGTTCTTAATCTAATGCCCCTGGTAAAATGAAGCCATGCCACTATTATAAGCCATGACAAGTTTAGCCAATGTTTTTGCCTGTAATTGTTTGAGACTCTGACTATTTCCATTGTAGCTTTTTGTGCAAACAGGTATATCCATTTCACCAGGTTGCTATTGTGACCTTTTGGTGCACTGCACAAAACACTTCTTAAAAGAAGTGACTTTTGTGTTGTTTAACTGGAATGTCATAATGGAACAGTTGATTCATTTCGGTGGAACTACACAAAGGGAGATATGTGTTCTAATCCTCATCATCCATATTGGCGCCATAACCTTCCTTTAGGTAAGAATAATTTAATGCATGTGTTCATCTCTATTTTGTGACTCCCATGAGAAAATAATGCTATTGTTTACTAGTACACTTGTACTCCCTCACTGACAAAACCAATTCAGATATAGAAGGCTAATCATGTACTTGGTTTCACCAACTGTTGAGGAGAAAGAGAAACAGAGCATGAAAAGGAAGAATAAGAAGAATAAACAGTGCCAAGGTGATCTTGCTGAAGCCAGAGGCCTCAATCGAGGCCATTCAAGGGCTCCGGCAACGTCTACCTTACATGTGATACGATCCTCCAGGGAGCCCTTCCACTTCTGTTGTCTCTCCTGCAAGGTCACTTAATTAATTAGGAGTACATAAGTACCACTAATTTATTGATGTGGAGTTAAACAAATCTTTAGTAGCACCTTATGCTGAACCATATACATGTGTATGTTTGTCTATGGAGGTGAATCATGTAGGAAGCAAGGAGGGAATACTATTAGTGTCATGACATAATAGTGCTATTGTTTTGCATGTCAATTGATTGCCATTGGTTTAATGAGGTAATGTTTTGCGTATTGTCCACCATGAATTTGATGCTACGGTTAGAGTAATATGATAATGTCTTTCTATCCTTTCTCACTAAGCTAATGAAGGTTTCACCTTGTTCCTACTTGTGCAAACAGGGATCATGTTGTGCCAATCATACATTTTAGTGGAACTACACAAGACAATACAATGAACTGTATCCCAGCCAGTGCTTTAACTCTGCTGGAAGTTCTTCATAATCTTTCGATATAATCTCACCACTGGTAAACAAGAGTGATTTCAAGTATACATTTGAAGTGCACAAAAATATACACTGTTGAGTGATTCCAGTGAGTGCTTTATCATCTCTTATGGGACTACATGAATAAGCTTTTTTCCTCATGTTTGTACCGGCCTAAGGCCTTCATCCATATTAGTTTGTTCTCATCTCTATTTGTATCGTGCTACTGTCATGATAAACTCCGTTATCTTTGCATGTTAAAGTTTTGCAACCTATGATACATGGAGTGTTGAGCTAATTAGCACTGATTAAATAAACAAATACCTCTCTTTAAGAAAGACTACTATGTTGCTAACTTTACCCATTAAGATAATGAGGGTGCTTCTATTTGTTAGTGTATGTTTCATCAACTAGTCCCACTATTACAGTAATCTCACTCTCTCAATATATGTGCCAACAGGGATGCTCGATTTTGGTGGAACTGCACAAAAACTTTGGGTGATTCATTGCCTCGACAGCTTCCTTCCTTTCCTGTCAGTCGCTAATCTGGGCTTGCATTCTTCCTTTGATGTCAGTCGCTTGGCTTATCTCGGCTTCTAGTCAAAGGAAATTGTAATTGATATGCTACCTCACACAGGTTGGTACTGGTCTTTATCCTGATTATTGTGCTTGTCATATGTATTGGTAATTTGGTATTGTGCTACTGTTTTCCGATTTCATAAAGGAGTAACTTGGAGCCTGAACTCGCAGGCAAATCATTACATTGGGTGATTTCAGTAGAACTGCACAAAAAGATCAGATGGACAGGTACTTATGCTGCTGCTATGTACTCCAGAGTTCACTCAGACAAGCATTAATGTTGACAAGAAGAAGTGCCTATATTCATTCGAGTATCAACGGCGTCAACCAGTTGTCAAACTCCAACTATTAGGAGAGTGGACGCCAAAAATATTGCTTGGCGCATAGCCCAGAAAAACGCAGTCCAGTCTTTGGTCCCAACTTGTGCCTTTTGGTTATCGGCACATATGGTAGCGAACTGTATGGCATGGAGTCTAAAGATTCCAGACAAGTTGGTTGACACGTATATTCATCTGGCACTTAATCAGTCTACAGGCCAACGATGCTCCATTCCAGTTGAACTGCACAAAAAATTTGGGTGGTTCATTCTCAACCGCCTCCTTTCTTGTCTTCAATGTAGAATTTCGGCGAGCTACAGGACCAAGATGAGCCAGTAAAGTAGTTGCATGAAAGTAGTGGCCAAGTTTCTCAAACCTGCCTCGGCACGAGGCCACTATTTGAGGATAAACCTACAAGCAAAGTTCAGATTGTCTGTGTTGCCTCTTATGTACTTGAAAGTTTACTCGTACAAGCATTAATTTTAGCAAGAAGTACCTCCAACTGAACACCATTTACCAGTCTTTACACTAGGTAATTAAAGTTCGTCCATGGATGATATTGGCTATGACCTCAATCATTTGGATGCATAAACATACTGAATATGTGTATATCTGAATCTTTTTGTGAATTATCTATGAATATTTTTGTGTGATCTATCAATCATTTGGATGCATAGACATGCTGAACTTGTGTATATATGAATCTTTTGAGTTGTTGATTGTGAATGTTGGCTATGAATAGAATGTGTCCTGTGAACCTGAGTTTGATACGAATGTTTACCTTTTCTGTTGTACTTGTGTGTGAACTTGTTAGTATGCGTACTGTGGGATTTGTGATGTGTGGGTGTCAACGGCACACCTTCTTCCAAAGAAGAACCGCACCTGCTTTGTTAGGGTAGCAACGGCGCATCAGCTCTTTTTAATCTTTTTGCTCTATCTTCCCCCCTCCCCCGCTCAACCCTTGTCGTAATGTTTTCGGCCTCAAAACAAACATAGTACTGCATTGTTTTTGGGGCTTGATGAAAAATCGAGTGCTGGTTTCTGTAGGTTGGCCCGCCCAGCAAATGGGCTGCTGGTCCACCACGGACTAGGAGGCTAAAAATACAAGTTGTATGGTGCAGAGGAAGTCAAAAAACGCCATCGAGAGCCATCCACTAAAGAAAAAAAATCGCTCCTAATGTGCTTCTTCAGTCGTGTCATTGGCCCCCTCTTTAATCCAGTTCGCTCGGGGATCTAGTTGGTATCATTTTTTTCCAGAGGGAGAACAAGTATCAGCTAGGCCTAGGTTTTGTTTTTTAACATGCATAGCCCACGACATATGGAGACAGTGGTTTCAACTTATTTTTTGAGGTCCATACCGGCCTATGGGCTTTTTCTTAAAGATCGGCAGCCCAATGTATTTTTCTTAAGAAAATGCAGATCTCTGTTCTATTTATCTATATATAAGAATAATAATGATGTCTCCAATTTATGTTTTCCCTTCTAACCACATTATATATATTTATATTATTACTATTATCGTATATTCTATAGAGACTTATATATACATTATAAAAACATCCCACATGTTATTAACTTACAAAAGTAAATGTTTAACAGAAGTTGGGAAGGAAAATCCTGGTTGTTTTTGACTCACAGGCAAGGAAAATCCTGGTGATTGCGTACAAAAGCTTGCGAAGATTTTAAGGAACAATGTAATAATAATGCGCTCATTTTTATTTTGAGCAATAACTCGCTAATTTGTTAATTTTATATATAAAAAATGTGTCGCTCCGGTTTATTTTTTGAAATTATTTGCTCCTTCTAACCTAACATTATATATAGAATAAGCCCAGCTAATTCGTGTATTTCAAGAAAGTGCAAAAGGGCTGGGATTTCTTAGAAAATATAAACGGGCCGCATTGACGCGAAATTATTTGTTCACCCAGCCCAGCAAATGGACAAAACATGGGTTAAATATATGCCACATTTTTGCAGGCTGACATGTGGGCCAATAGGTTGAAGCGTACGTAGGGCATTGTCAACTTGGTCAACAAATGATTATGACATCCACAGCCATTGGATTTATATCCAACGGCCGGCATGCACCTTCAATCTCTCGTCTTCTTCCTCTAGCGTCGTCGGGACTGCCTGGTCCGTCCTTCGGCGGCTAGCGGCTCTGCTTAGCACGCATCGCTGTGAAGCGCTACCCCACCACCGGCAAGCCTATCCCTCCATCCCTCCACACCTCCTGTTATTCTCCACCGACTGCAGCCCCACGCTGCACTAGAACCAGTTATAACCCTTCTCCTCATCTCAATATGTGACTCCACTGCCGCGTCTTCCCATCTCCGGGTCGTTCCCGTCCGAGGCCTCGCCGTCGTCCATTGCCTTGCTGCGCTCGGTACGGCATGGTCAACAAACAAGAGTCATCGGAAGAGGACTGTACATGGAGAGCCTGACGGCTGGAACCCACGAGGTCCATGGTCGCACGCAAGGAAAGTTCCTCCTTATTAAGCTGGAATAAAATGTTTCCTCCCCCTGACAACTGGGACCCACCGGTTGTATCTTTGCACGGAAGGAAGTGCCTCCTTATTATGTGAAAAAAATATTCCTCCCGTTGACAGCTGGGACCCCTCAGATTTGGTGGCTGACTTGTGGGCCTACTAAGTGGACATGTACGCAGGGCGTTGTCAACTTAATCAACAAATGATTCGAGCAGCTGGACCGTTGGATTTTAATCCAACAGCCGTGCTCCTTCTTCAACCTTTGTTCTTGCTCGTGTCTCCTGTGGGCGGCACCGCGGCAGTGCTGCCGCGCACCCGAACCAGTCAAGTTTCCCACTCCTCTCCATCTACGACTCCACTACAGCGTCTTCCCCATCTCCAGGTCGTTCTAGTTTGGGGCCTCGCCGTCGTCCACCGGCCTTGGTGCACTCGGCACGGTGTGGTCAACATGGTCAACAACAGAGAGTCATCGGAAGATGACTGTACGTGAGAGGCCGATAGTGGGGACGCATGCATGCAACTGCATCCTTTTTACCCTGAAAAATAATCCCCCTGACTGCTGGGACCCACCAACTACATCTTCGCGCAAGGAAGTGAATCCATATTATGGGAAAAAAGATTCGCCCCTGACTTCTGGGACCCACCAGCTACATCTTTGCATGCAAGGAAGTGCGTCCATATTACGAGCAAAAAAATGATTTGCCCCCCTGACTGCTGGGACCCACCAGCTACATCTTCGCACGCAAGGAAGTGCCTGATAGTCGGGACCCACCCGGTCGAAGCGTACGTAACGTTGTCATTCTAGTCGCGAACGTGTACGTACATACTGGTCGATTGGTCTGTCTGTAGGCTGGAGCGATGAACCGTGGCCGTGTAAGGAAGGGCACGTGTCGTAGTAGAGGCGCGCAGTAGCATGTATAAGTACGTACAGTGGCCAGGGTGCAAGAAAGTAAATACGGCCACGTACGTACATACGGGCGGGGTCTCGAACGCCTACTCGCGCATACGTACGGCCAGGGCTCGTGTGCATGGCTAGGTCGGAACGGAGAAACTGCACCGTCATCGTGTTCATGGGGAGGCAACGGAATGCGTCGTGTTCATCGGGAGGTAACGGAACGCGTGGTGTTCATCGGGAGCCAACCGGCTTGGACGGAACAGGCAATGGAAACGAGGTCTGGCGTACCGTAGAATGAAGTAAACGGCCTTGTGTTTGACCTGCCACGGTGGATACGGGATCCTGTTCATCGGGAGCGGTCTGGCATACCGCAAAACGGAGGAAACGGACCTCCTACGGTGGAAAGAGGGTCTTGTTCATCGGGAGGGGTGTGGCGTACCACAAAACGGAGGAAACGGACTTGTGTTGGAGCGCTACGGTTGAAACAGGGGTCATGTTCATCGGGAGGGGTGTGGCATACCGCAAAACAGGACTCCACGAGATACTGTTCATCTCCACCGTCGACCTCCTCCAGCCTCCACGGGCTACTGTTCATCCACCATCGACCTCCTCCAGCCTCCACCTATAACTGTTCATCCACGGGCTCCTGTTCATCCAGCCTCCACCGCACGCTCCTCCACCGGGTACTGTTCAACCAGCCCTCTCCACGAGGATCCTGTTCAACCACCCCTCCATGGGCTACTGTTCATCCATCCCTCCACCGGCTACTATTCAACGAGCCCTCCACCGGCTACTGTTCAACCAGCTCTTCATGGGGTCCGGTTCATCCAGTCCTCCACGGGGTCCTGTTCATCCACCGGCTTGATCGATCGGGGTACTGTTCATCCAGCTGCAACGGCCTCTACTACCACGGGGTCATGTTCATCCAACCCCCCACCGGGAACTGTTCATCCAAACCCCCTCAACAACGCTCACTGTTCATCCAGGGAAGGAGCCAGCAGTGTTCGATCGGCTTCAGCTAGCAGCAGTAGCGAAGGAATCACTCGGGTTCAATTAACAACAAGGTATCGATCGATCGCTTGGGTTCAGTGTAACGCGTAGCTTGCAGCGCAATCGCTCGGGTTTAGTTAGAGCCCAACGTCTCGCTCGGGTTTAGTTAGAGCGCAACGCCTCGCACACACGCGCGTACGTACGAGAGAAACGCACATCGCTCGGCCCCCAACCACCCATCGTAACCAGGAACTCCCCTGATATTTTCCTCGCCCTCGCTTCTACCACGGTTTTCTCCGTCATGGACGGCCCAAAGAATGTCATGCAGCTGCGTCTCCGGCCCACCTAGGATGAAAAGCCCATTTTCTGTCATGATTTTTTTCATAGAAGTAGGAGCCCACCACATCTACAATGATATCGGGTTTTGTCACAATTATCATCATAGAAGTGTCATAAGT
Organism: Triticum dicoccoides; assembly: GCF_002162155.2. Lineage (NCBI taxonomy): Eukaryota > Viridiplantae > Streptophyta > Magnoliopsida > Poales > Poaceae > Triticum > Triticum dicoccoides. The sequence goes on from NC_041389.1 coordinate 294,229,836, forward strand.
ATGACAGAAAAAATTCGTTCGGCCTAAAATGTCACGGATTTGTCTTTCTTTTGTAGTGCACGGGTTGGCTATCGGTCTGTCGAGTCTTTTTCTTGAAAACTCTCAGCTCATGTGGTGTATACATTCGACAGTTGGTGATGGTCGCTCCTCCTTTCGTTCCCGAGTGCATTACTCCAAAATGTCTAGCACACGGGAACGAAGGATAAGCGACCCCCACGACAACAGTCAGGATTTTTGGTCCTCACATATGTGATGGAGACTCTCACTCACTGATTCATCTCTGACATTTGCGACCGTCGGTGATGGTCGTTACTCCTCCTTCCCCTAGTGCATAACAAATGTCTAGCACCCGGAGAAGAAGGAGAAACGACCCCCACGACAACAGTCGGGCTTCTTCGTCCTCTCTCATATATGGTGGATACACTCCCTCACTGATTTTTCAACCTTCAGTGATGGAGCCTCGACAGACTTAAAGTCAACCCGAAATGTCGTTTAATTATTTTTCTAGAAAATCCAGGCCACTCGATATTTCCTACATATTCTAGCACAAGTCATGACAGAATTCACGAAAAAATCTGGCATGACCTTTGCTAAAAGAGGACATATCGAGCGCCTGAAATTTGTCGGAACGGAAACTAATCAACACTCCGGCAAAACATAGGCCAAATAATAAAATAAATTAGTATTCAAATTAGCATTCATTCAATAAGCAAAACTAAGTCATCTCTTTCGTCCATACATCATCGAATATTATCACTAATAGATCTCGAATAGTATCATAGATATAACATCACTAATACAGCTAAAACCATAGCGAACGACGGGTATCGGCACGGGTGGTGGACACCCAAAGAGAAGGAACCATCACAGGATCATAGCTCCAGTGAGATCCCTGAAGAACCTCCCAGGTATTGGAGAACCTTCCCTCCAACGCAACCATGTAGTGACAGACGTGCTCGTCCTCCTCGCTGACACGGTGACGTACCACCTCCGCGGGGTCCTCAAGACTCCGCACCGTCTCTGGCCCATGCAACCGCCACCAAAGAAGGTTCGGGTCAATGACGGGTTGGCTCCTCACCAAGTTGTGCCCCCAGAAGGTAGCACCTCCCAATACCAACCAGGCGGAGCCCAGTCCCGGACATGGCTCCTCACCAAGCCCAGGCCTCCTCCGCCGAGTCGACGACGAGTATGCGGGATAGGCATCATCGATGTCGATGCGAGAATAATTACTTTAACTAAAAAATAACAACAAATGTGACACCTAAAACACCTAAATTCTATTAACTACACCTAACTAAAAACCTGCATTTTGAACATGATTCGATCATAACTAGGGTTCATACTACATTATTCTAAGATTAAACACCTAAAATACCTAAATTAAATTAACAACATGGGGTGGTTGCTCTCACCTCGATCGAGGTCGGAGGGGGTCGGTGACGGGGACGACTGCGGGGATGATGCAGGGGCTCCTTGATTTCTGCAAAAACAAAGTATAAACAAAAACATTATTATCGTCATCTTAGGACTTAGTGAAACTCCATAAGCTACATTTAATCATTCTATTCAAATTTACTTATAATTTCCTATTCTTTTCAAATTTACTTATTCAAATTTTCTAAAAACTTCCTATTCTATTCAAAAGACGTACATTTACTTATTCTTTTCAAATTACTTATTCAAATTTTCTAAAAATAAAATATACTAAAAACCTACATTTACTAAAAACAAAAACCTACATTTAACAAAAACTAAAACCTATTTACAGAAAGGAGAAGGAGGAGGTGGGAGGAGGCCAG